>NC_057801.1:371214149-371478774 GCF_018294505.1 Triticum aestivum | reverse complement strand
TGTGTGTGTGTGTGTGTGTGTGTTTGAGAGAGAAGCCAATTGATAGATTAAGGAGGGGGAGGGAGAGAAAGACGTATTGAGAGTGTGCGTGCGGTAGGCACAGAGGCACAACTAGCGAGTGTTTGTGTGTGTGAGAGAGAGAGAGGGAGAGAAGCCAGTAGATAGATTACTATCAATATCGAGGCGCCACCCTACTCCTTCAGTGTGTGTGTGTGTGTGTGTTTCAGAAAGAAGCCAGTAGATAGATTAGTATCAAGATCGAGGTGTCACCCTACTCCTTCGGTGTCGGGAAGTGTGTGGGTGTGGGTGGGGGGCAGTGACACTTAGATATAGGGAGAAGGAGTTTGTGTGATACATATCTATATTAAGGGATAGGTAGATAGCATGTGTGTGAGGCATACTTCAAGCATCATGGAGATAAACAAGCGGTGTGCATGCAAGTGCCGGAAAAAATGGAGAGAAACAATGTCTACACGTGCGCACGTGTGTGTGTGAGCGAAATCTCAAAACAACTACGCGCGCGCGTATGTGTGTGTGTGTGTGTGTGTGTGTGTGTGTGTGAGCGAAATCTCAAAACAAAAGGTGCTCTGCTGCAATCCCATTGTATGTATTCATGTGGTTCTAGGACTCGAGTTAACCTTAGGCATATGTGTGCGAGACATAGTTATAATTTGAGACATTAGTGCCGGTGGGTGGGCGTGTTCGACAGAGAGAGCGTGTGTGTTTCTCTGTGAGAGACTTGTAGGACGGGGTAGAAAGACGAATTCTAACCTTGACAGAGGGAGAGAAATACATGAAGTGCGCGTGTGTGATTCTGATGCCCATGGAGAAATGAGATATGTATGCATGTGGGAGAGATTGCACAATTCATTCACGTATCACTATCTAGCGATCGTGGACGTGCATCGCTTGAACATAAATCAATATCTACTTCGTATCCTGGCCAAAGATACAATATAGATTCAACTCTATAAAGATTGGACACTCACATATCACATTTTTTTACCAAATAATCCTTTTCAATTGTGCATGCCAAAGTTACAGTGGTGTTTCTTCAAACAACCATTGTGGCTATCATGTACATGCACCGTTCTTAGTTTTGCATTCAAATTCATTAGCCTGGGATGATTTAAGGTTCTATTATGAAGTAATTTATGTAATATTCATATATGAATTCAACGGGTACGCAATTTGTGAAATGGAGGCCATGTAATCATATGAGGTAACACTTTAAGTAGTGGGCTACAATATCAATTTCTTGTGTGGGACTACAATATCCATTTCTTTTTGTGCGCCTCTACAATGACATGTCAATGCATTATGTTTAAAGTAAATAACCAATTGCACTAAATTATATGTATATTTACACGAGAAATACATAAGCTGAGCGTTTGATCTTTTTTTATGAATGCGCATCTACACCCGTACGATTGGCTGCTCCTGTGTGAACGTCCAAGTTTTCGGTGCATCATCCCAAGTTATTGTCTTTTTTCTGGGGTGGACTTCATACCAGTTATTAACTGCTAATGTGTGCCCGTGTACACAATCTTGCATGAACTTCCCGTTAGCACTATCCAAAATTAGTTGAAACTGGATACCAATGATCCCGCGGGCGGCAAAATCTCCCCCTCCTTCTAAAGTTTTCGCCACCTAGTCTTTAGCATGCGAAATTCCCATTTTATCCTTGGTGCACGGAGAACAATAGTTACAATACGACCCTCATTTACATAATAGGTCGGGGCTGCTTTGGTAACTTTCTGTTCCCCCCACCACACGGCACCCCCATTTCCTCTCCCCCTCCCACAAAAACGACTACTCCACAGCATGAGAGCATCTTACATCACGTCGTTCGTACTTCATCGGCCTTTCTACCCCTCCCCTCTCGAAACCCTAGACTGCTCATCAACCGATGTACCATAGCCCATTCACTGCCAACGGTGTCCACCTCGCTGGATTTGCTTCTGTGGCTGCATCTACCCCTCCCACCTCCCCTAAAAACAAGTAGACTGCTCATCCACCACTGTACCACGGCCCATTCAGTGTCGGCCTTGTCCACGGCGCCGGATCTGCTTCGCCGGTACTCCCATCAACCATAGCGCATCTAAAGCAGGTCCTTCATACTCCCCACCGGAGACGCTTCGTCCACACCCTCGGAGCCGCCCCACCAACGCCCCTGTCGACAGCCTCTGATACTCTTCGCCGACACCTTCCTTAACCCTACCGGAGCTACTTCACCGACACCATCCTCAACCCTACTGGAGTAGCTTCGCCTATACCATTCTCAACCCTACTGGGGCCGATTTGCCAACGCACAAGTCCACGGCCTCAGACCCGCTTCATCGCACCCTCGTCCAACCTACCAGAGCAGCTTCTGACGCCCCGTCACTGCCGCAGATCTGCATCATTGACACCATCCTAAACCCAACCACCGGAGCAGCTTCACCGACACCCTCATTGATGTCTACTATGCAACCTTCTTCTTGTAGACGTTGTTGGGCCTCCAAGTGCAGAGGTTTGTAGGATAGTAGCAAATTTCCCTCAAGTGGATGACCTAAGGTTTATCAATCTGTGGGAGGCGTGGGATGAAGATGGTCTCTCTCAAACAACCCTGCAACCAAATAACAAAGAGTCCCTTGTGTGCCCAACACACCCAATACAATAGCAAATTGTATAGTTGCACTAGTTCGGCGAAGAGATGGTGATACAAGTGCAATATGGATGGTAGATATAGGTCTTTCTAATATGAAAATATAAAAATAGCAAGGTAACTAATGATAAAAGTGAGCGTAAACGGTATTGCAATGCTAGGAAACAAGGCCTAAGGTTCATACTTTCACTAGTGCAAGTTCTCTCAACAATAATAACATAACTGGATCATATAACTATCCCTCAACATGCAACAAAGAGTCACTCCAAAGTCACTAATAGCGGAGAACAAACAAAGAGATTATGGTAGGGTACGAAACCACCTCAAAGTTATCATTTCTAATCGATCTATTCAAGAGTCCGTAGTAAAATAACACGAAGCTATTCTTTCCGTTCGGTCTATCATAGAGTTTATACTAGAATAACACCTTAATACACAAATCAACCAAAACCCTAATGTCACCTAGATACTCCAATGTGACCTCAAGTATCCGTGGGCATGATTATACGATATGCATCACACAATTTCAGATTCATCTATTCAACCAACACAAAGTACTTCAAAGAGTGCTCCAAAGTTTCTACCGGAGAGTCAAGACGAAAACGTGTGCCAACCCCTATTCATAAGTTCATTGAACCCGCAAGTTGATCACCAAAACATACATCAAGTAGATCTCGTGAATATCCCATTGTCACCACAGATGAGCACGGCAAGACATACATCAAGTGTTCTCAAATCCTTAAAGACTCAATCCGACAAGACAACTTCAAGGGGAAAACTTAATTCATCACAAGAGAGTAGAGGAGGAGAAACATCATAAGTTCCAACTATAATAGCAAAGCTCGCGATACATCAAGATCGTGCCGTATCAAGAACACGAGAAAGAGAGATCAAACACATAGCTACTAGTACATACCCTTAGCCCCGAGGGTGAACTACTCCCTCCTCATCATGCAGAGCGCCGAGATGGTGAAGATGGCCACAGGTGAGGGATCCCCCCTCCGGCAGGGTGCCGGAACAGGGCCCTGATTGGGTTTTGGTGGCTACAGAGGCTTGCGGCGGCGGGACTCCCGATCTATTGTGCTCCCCGATGTTTTTAGGGTACCAAATGATTACGGATTGGAATTGGAATGTGTTGATGTTCTCGAGCATCAACTAGAGGTGGCAAGATAACCTGTACATGATTCTCAACATGCAATCAACAAGTTGAGACTGGAGTTGCAGGTATTAGATGGAGGAGTAAAAAAATGAAATGCGACACTGAGGTAACCACGAAGGAATTGGAGATTTTGCATATTGGAATTTGTGCTATCTGAATCTGGCCAATCCTATTTTCTGAAGAGATTATAGTTCAAGTGGTAGGTTCTGTTGATGTGTGTCCATGATGTATGAGCTTCATTTGCCTTGTGTATATAATTTGTTGTTTGTGTAGGCTTTATTATCACTGGTGCCGAACTATAATGCCCAGTGGGTATAATGTGTAGGATTAATCTACATTTCTATGCATTGGTCCCTTTATTGTATAGTGTACGTTTTAAGAGGCGTTAGTATAGAGTAGGATAATTCTTTGTATATGTTATATCGTTTAAACGGGGGCCAACACACCCAAACATCACCTGGACGTCATCCAAACAAACAAACATGTGTAGTTAAAGCGGGCCTTAATTGGGTCGGCCAAATTAATATTTAGTGGATCCCAAATGATGTGTCCCACCGTAACAACGGCTCTTAGCAGGCCGTTAATAGGTCAAAAGCACGATAGGGCAGTATAAATGGAAACGGCCCACGGGCCTCTGGTAGGACGAAATAAATGTCACTTTTTTCTTGGCCCTTCTACTTTATGGGCCAGTAAGAGGCCGAAAGTGTTTTGGGCCAGAAGAGGCCCAATTTGAAAACTAGGCTTTTAACAGGCCGAAAGTCGCGTCGGGCTGAAATTGTGTCTTGCGGAGCATGAGCCGCTAATGGACCCAAAATTAGGTTTCACAGTCAAAGGCCCAACTGTTGTACGGGCCATTAATAGAACGAAAGATAAAATGGGCTAGGAATTGGACCATTTACCAAATGGGCTGAGGAAAGGCCTAAAGTCACAACGGGCTAGAAGTTGGCCCAACTGCGTAATGGGCCGAGAAAAGGCCAAAAGACGTATCAGGCCATTAACAGGCTGGAACTTACGATGGGATGCTAACAGGGTGAAAGAAGGTCGGGCCATAACTGGGCCCAAAGACGTAGCGGGCTGTTAACGGGCTGGAACTAACGATGGGCTGGAAATTGTCAAATCTAGAATGGGCCTTTGATGGGCCAATTATGTGTAACTTGTATTGGCCGTGCTTGTGAATGGGCCTGACTCGAGTAGGCCGCTAATGGGCCGGCCCACTTATTTTGACAGGCCCAGCCTTTTAACCTAAATGGGCCAATTTTGGGCCGAGACACGTGTCGACGTACCATAGGCTCGTCCAATCCACTCGCTTGATGCCACATGTCCCAACGCGGAGCTGACACGTGGATACTAAGGCGAATCATAATTTTGCACGTGGAAAATCCTCATTGGTCCAGGTGGTTAACGGGTCATCGGATCCAAACCGGAACCTAATAGTTTAACGGCGACCCGTTATGGTGGATGACATGTGTCGGTTACCCTTGACGAAAGCACTTCCATGACGCGCCATTTATCATCATAGAAGTGGACACTTCCGTGATGATAATTTTGGTATTGTCATGGAACACTTCTGCGACAACACAGGTATGACTATCTTGATTCTGTCATAAAATCGTCATGGATGTACATGCATGACAGAAAATGTGACCTACTGTCACAGACACATATCATCACGAAAGTGTATGTTTTTGTAGTGATCATTAGGAGGCACCGCAATAGAAGCAAGACAAATAATTTCATCTTTACTAGGCAATTCTTTGTCATGGGGCTGTCTACGAAATTTCGGGAAATTAAACTCATGAGACACATCCCTAAAACTTACAGTAATAGTTTCTTCTCACGATTTATCTTAGCATTAACAGTGTTCAAGAAAGTTCTACCAAATATAATGGGACAAAAATCATCTTGAGGGAACCAAGAACAAGAAAATCAGTGGGTATTTTATTTTCCCACACAAGACTTCAACATCTCTAATAATCCCAATTGGTGATATAGTATCCCTATTAGCAAGCTTTATAGTAACATCGATATCTACTATTTCAGCAGGTGCAATATCATTCATAATTTCATGGTATAAAGTAAAGGGAATTGCACTCACACTAGCACCCACATCACATAAGCCATGATAACAATGATCTCCTATTTTAACGGAAACAACAGGCATGTCAACAATAGGTCTATGTTTATCTTCTTCATCGGGTCTAGCAATTCTAGCAGCTTCATCACCGAAGTAAATAACATGCCCATCAATATTATCGACTAAAAGATCTTTAACCATATCAATACTAGGTTCAACTTTAATTTGTTCAGGGGGTGTAGGTGTTCTAGTATAACTCTTATGAACCACAGATGAAGCTTTACCATGATCCTTTATCCTAATAGGGAAAGGTGGTTTTTCAATATAAGCAGTGGGAACAACATGATCAACATTATCGGTAATATTTTCTTCTTCACCTTTAATAGGTTCTACTACTTTCACTTCAATGGGAGGATGATATTTAAACCACTTCTCCTTGGGCAGATCAACATGAGTAGCAAATGATTCACAAAAGGAAGCTACTATCTCAGAGTCAAGTCCATATTTAGTGCTAAATTCACAAAAAGCATCGGTATCCATAAAAGATTTAACACAATCAAACTTAAGGTTTTGATACGTCTCCAACATGTCTATAACTTTTGATTGTTCCATGCTATTATATTATCTGTTTTGGATGTTTTATATGCATTAATAAGCTACTTTATATTATTTTCGGGACTAACCTATTAACCTAGACCCTAGTGCTAGTTTCTATTATTCCCTTGTTTTTGAGTTTCATAGAAAAGGAATATCAAACGGAGTCCAAACGGAATAAACTTTCGTGATGATTTTTCTTGGACCAGAAGACACCTACGAGACTTGGAGTCCAAGTCAGAAGACCCTCGAGGAGACTGCAAGCCAGGGGGCGCACCCCGGGGGGGGGGCACGCCAGGGCTTGTGGCCCCCTCGGAGACCTCCTGACCTCCCTCCTTGGCCTACAAATTCACATATATTACAAAACCCTCAAAGAAAGCCACGAAAATACTTGTCCACCGCCGCAGGTCTCTGACCTCGTGAGAGCCCATCTGGAGGCCTTTTCCGGTATTCTACCGGAGGGGGATTTGATCATGGAAGGCTTCTACATCAACCCTATTGCCCCTTCGATGAAGCGTGAGTAGTTTACCTTAGACCCTACGGGTCCATAGCTAGTAGCTAGATGGTTTCTTCTCTTTCTTTGATTCTCAATACCTTGTTCTCCTCGATGTTCTTGGAGATGTATCTGATGTAGTCTTCTTTTGCGATGTGTTTGTCGAGATCCGACGAATTGTGGATTTATGATCAGATTATCTATGAATAATATTTGAATCTTCTCTGAATTCTTATATGCATGATTTCATATCTTTGTATTTCTCTTCGAATTATCGGTTTGGTTTGGCCAACTAGATTGGTATTTCTTGCAATGGGAGAGGTGCTTAGTTTTGGGTTCAATCTTGCGGTGTCCTCACCCAGTGACAAGGTAGGGGTAGTGAGGCACGTATTGTATTGTTGCCATCGAGGATAAAAAGATGGGGTTTTCATCATATTGCTTGAGTTTATCCCTCTACATCATGTCATCTTACTTAAGGCGTTACTCCGTTCTTTATGAACTTAATACTCTAGATGCATGCTGGATAGCGGTCAATGTGTGGAGTAATGGTAGTAGATGCAGGCAGGAGTCGGTCTACTTGACACAGACGTGATGCCTATATGCATAATCATTGCCTTGGATATCGTCATAACTTTTCGCTTTTCTATCAATTGCTCGATAGTAATTTGTTCACTCATCGTATTATTTGCCTTCAAGAGAGAAGCCTCTAGTGAAACCTATGCCCCCGGGTCTATTTTCCATCATATTTGATTTCTGATCTACTATTTTGCAATCTTTTATTTTCAGATCTATAAACAAAAAAAAATTAGTTACCTTTTAGTTTTATCTATCTCTATCAGATCTCACCTTTGCAATTGACCGTGAAGGAATTGACAACCCCTTTATCGCGTTGGGTGCAAGTTTTTGATTGTTTATGCAGGTGCATAGATTGGGGACTTGCTTGTACTTCCTACTAGATTGATACCTTGGTTCTCTAACTGAGGTAAATATTTATCTCTACTTTGCTGCATCAGCTTTAATTTCCTCTTCAAGGGAAAAACCAACGCAAGATCAAGAAGTAGCAGGAAGAATTTCTGGCGCCGTTTCCAGGGAGGTCTACATCAAGCCTACCAAGTACCCACCATAAACTCTCATCTCTTGCATTAAATTATTTACCATTTTCCTCTTGTTTTCCTCTCCCCCACTTCTAAAACGATTTTCAGAAAAATACAAAAAGATTTTCCTTTTTTATTCGCCATTCTTTAGTTTGTCTTTTCATTTGCTGGTTTGCTAGATCAATTTGTTGCCACCATGTCTGAATCAGGGAAGGTTATCATTGAAATTTTTTAGAATATTTCTGCCCTAAATCTTGAGGAAAAACTTTATTCTTGTTCCTTGGATCATGAAACTAAAAATCCTCCAAATTATAAAGCAAAAACTTTTCATGTGGGAGACGGTAATATTATTGGGAAGAGTGTTATTCAAGAATTCTTTGATTGTACGGGAGTAATGCCTATGAATAAGAGATCAATTCTTCTTAATAATAATTGTTATGCGGATGCTATTGTCATGCTCGTTGAAAAATTGGAAAGAAATTTGTGCACATTCATCACGCCTTTCAAAAGGTGTTTTATGAACTTCGCAAAATTAATCATCCTAAGGCTAAAAAGATTGCCACTATCATCCTTATGCGTGAATTTGATTTTATCATACAAGAAGCTAGGAAAATTTATGCTTTCTATAAAAGGATATTGAACACCCTCCGATTGAAGAAATCATACATGGTAAAGAAACCTTGCGTAGCTTGGAGTCTAGGGATTATCAATCTTATAGTGACAATCTTAGAGGAAGAGTTCCCTATTCAGAAATTACCAAACTATTTACCTTGAAACTAATGATGCATTTGATTGGATAACTAGGGAATTTATGTATTCAATGATGATTGGCTAGAAGAAAAAAAATTAGGGAACCCATTAAAAATGAGATACGTGTTTTATATGATGATATTTATGGTGATGATCCAGACTATGAGTTTATGAATATCAAAGTTACTAAGCAAAGTCCTTTTCATTAAATGAGTTCTCCTATTAGAAAGGAAAGGAAAGAAATAAATGATTTGCTAAAAAGGGTTTTGGAAGATTTGGTTAAGAAGGAATTGCATACTAAAGATGAGAATACCTAGATCTATTGCAATATGCCTAGCTAGGGGCGTTAAAAAATAGCGCTTGTTGGGAGGCAACCCAATTTTATTTTTTGTTCTTGCTTTTTGTTACTGTTTTTTAATAAATTTTTCATATTTCCTCTGGTTAGATGTGTTTTTATGTTTCAATTAGTGTTTGTGCCAAGTAAGACCTTTGGGATGGCTTACGGTGATAGTTGATTTGATCTTGCTGAAAAACAGAAACTTTTTCGCCCAGTAAAATAATTTTCATAATTCTCTTAAGCATGATTTTGATCTGCATTTTTTTACAAAAGATTTATATACAAATTTCCCAGGATGTCCTAATTTTTCAGAATTTTTGAAGTTACAGAAATATACGAAGTTTCCTGATTGCTACAGACTATTCTGTTTTTGATAGATTCTGTTTTTCTTGTGTTGTTTGCTTATTTTGATGAATCTATGGGTAGTATCAGGAGGTATGAACCATGAAGAAGTTGGAATACAGTAGATATTACACAAATATAAATTAATAATGAGTTCACAACAGTATCAAAAGTGGTGATTTATTTTCTTATGCTAACGGATCTCATGAGTTTTCTGTTGAGTTTTGTGTTATGAAGTTTTCAAGTTTTGGGTAAAGATTTGATGGACAGGAGTGGCAAGAGCCTAAGCTTGGGGATGCCCACGGCACTCCAAGGTAATATTAAAGGACAACCAAAAGCCTAAGCTTAGGGATGCCCCGGATGGCATCCCCTCTTTCGGCTTCGTCTATCGGTAAATTTACTTGAGGCTATATTTTTATTCACCACATGATATGTGTTTTGCTTGGAGCGTCTTGTGTGATATGAGTCTTTGATTTTTTTTAGTTTGACACATTCATCCTTGCTGTACACACATTTTTAGAGGTACACACATGAATCGTGATAAAATAATCTATGTACTTCACTTGTATCTTTTGAGCTAGGCAATTTTGCTCTAGTGCTTCACTTATATCTTTTTAGAGCACCGCGGTGGCTTTATTTTTATAAAAATTATTGAACTCTCTTGCTTCACTTATATTATTTTTAGAGTCTTTCTAACCAGCATGGTAATTTGTTTTGGTTATGAATTTAGTCCTAATATGATAGGCATCCAAAGGAGATATAATAAAAACTTTCATATAGAGCATTGGATACATGAGAAGTTTGATTCCTTGCATTTGTTTTGAGATATGAAGATGGTGATATTAAGTCATAATAGTAGTAAATTTTGGAGTCAAAGAAGTAATTGTGTTAAGGTTTCTGATTCCCATAGCATGCACGTATGGTCTTCTAGTTATGTGATGAAGTTGGAGCGCAATTTATTCTTGATTGTTTCCCTTTGCGTGAAAGCCGGGAGCGCACGATGGTTAACTCCTACCAACCTCTCCCCTAGGAGCATGCATAGTAGTACTTTGATTCGAGGGCTAATAGATTTTTCGAAATAAGTATGTGAGTTCTGTTGTAGGGTGAAACCCTGGAGGGGATCTTTTCACACTTGGAGGGGGAAAAGGAGGAAGAACACTCAAGAACACAAGGCACAAAACACTCAAACAAACCCAAATATCACATCCACTAGAGTAGCATACTTGATATCCACAAGGTTACATGAACAATTCAAGGAAAATAGCAGTAGGTAAGTTCTTCCCACTAGGTGAGGTCTTGATGATGATCTTCTCCAAGAGGAGGCCTTGACAATCCAAAGGATTCTTCCTTGGTTGGGGGCTTGATCTCCAAAGAGGAGGGGATACAAGGAGCAAAGCTCTCTTTGGTGATCTAAAATACTTTGCTATCCCACTAATGAGCTAGGGGAGGAGTTTATATAGGCTAGGGGCGAATTCGGGGTAAAATGAGGGTACATGGGTCATTTGCCCTTAGTGCACGCAGGCACACCCGGAGGGGTCCGGGCACCCGGGGCAAAGTGGGCCGGGCACTCGGATCGGACTGAGGCAAGTGCCAAGGAGGGGGATGGGCACCCGGGGGTTGGCGGCCCGGGCACCTGGGCTGGTCAGAGGGCCGGCGCCTTAGATGTTGGCGGGGCCGGGCACCCGGGGTGTGGAGGCTCGGGAACCCGGGGGGCAACTCTAGCGCTCAGGTGGGGAAGGGCCGGGCACCCGGGGGTAGCGGCCCGAGCACCCGGGGCGGCGGTGCAGCTCCCAGCATAGGGGGCGGGCACCCAGGCCAGTTGGCCAGGCACCCAGGGTGCCACCTAGCCAGCGGCCGGGCACCCGGGGTGCACAGAGGCCCAGGCCGGGGAGGTGGCCGAAGGCCCGAGCACCCGGGGGAAGGAGGGCCGGGCACTCGGGGTGTACAGGCACATGGTCGTCCTCCGTTGCTTCGCGTCTCGCTTGCTCTTCTCCGTTCTTCTCCTCTATGGTAGCTTGGGCATTCCTCCTAGCTTCTTCATGGGCTCCTTCTCGGTACCTAAGAATGGACAACGTCTCCATTTGAGGTAGAACCCGATTCTCGTGTGAATTCGAAAGGAGTTCGAAGAGGAAGGAGTCAACCTTGGTTTCGGTGGCACGTGCGCAAGCTCTCGTCATCGGTCCTCTTAGTGCTTGCAGTGGTGATGGAGCGCCCATGGGGATGCTCGAAGGATGCTCCGCATCATCTCCCCCCCCCCACCCTTGGGAGAGATCTGTCCTCGGATCGAAAACCTCATCACCATGGAAACGGTTGTCACGGACGGACTTGTAGTTGGGCGAAGTGGAAGACATGGCGCAATCCAAGTACCCCAAGGTGTCTCCGGAGTGGTCCACATGTAAAAAGAGCAAACACAAATGACACTTGGAAATACAATGGTTAGCGCACACAAAGTGTCCATGATGTAAGAATGACTCTGTGCGGCAGGATAGTTCATGGCAAAGCCCAAGAAGCTTATCAAGATGATATAGAATGATATGCGAAGCATTCATGGGAGCAAAAGCATTCATTGTGCACACAAGTGGGATGTGAATATGATCAATGCAACCACAATGCAAAATGATGTCATAGTGAGACGGTTTATCAATAGCATGAATATGGCAATGGATGCTCAATATGAATATGTTATCATGCAATTGATGGTAGGCAATAAGATCATGATGTATGAATATGGCATCAAGAAAGATCACAACAAATTTGCTAAGGAAATGCACAAGCGCAGATATCATGGATGACATGGGAATACAAGATGCAACAAGGCAATCATAATGTGTGTCGATCCATGCATAGGGTGCAAACTTGCGTTGAGTATGAAATGTCCATCGAGCATGACATGTGGGAGGACAATCAAACATGCATGTGTTAGTGCAATGTGTCAAAGGAGTGTTGATGTACCCATGCTCGATGTTGTGGGATGAGTGGAGTTCCGAAGGTGCATCCACTAAATCCGAGCGTTCCTCAATGTAAAGTTCCATAGAGCCAATCTCCAATGTCGCTCCGCCATTCGCGAGATGTATCATGTAGACAACAAGAAGGAAACAACAATGAAAGAATGACCCATCCAATATGTGTATTTGAGGATGGCTCAAAGGGAAGGAGTTCACCTTTATGGGTTTCTCGGGGATGTTGGGGTTGCACATCATGTATGCCTTCACATAACCAAAATGTCTCGTAATTGTACCGCCTTGTGAATCCTTCAAAATGAAAGAACGTGACAAACACTTGGAAAAACAAATGAGGTTAGCGGAAATGCAAAACCTATCATCTGTGTGGTGAGATACCCAACAAGTGTTTTCATCATTCTTATCATACGGAAGGACAAGGTGTGGTATGGTATGAAAGCATATGATGCGAGTACAACCAAAGACAATAATCTCAATCAAACAAGCATGCATCACAAGTAATAAGTCCAAGTCTGTACGATCAATAAGCATAGCTAGTTGGCACTCAATGCAAGGTGATATGAGAGATGCAACTAATGGAGACAAGATACAATGATCAAGACAAATCAAGTGAGAGGCATGAGCATATATGTCATAAACCCAAGAAAGCGAGTAAGAATGGAACATGGGTGATGCGACAAAGCAAGCAATCATAGTGATCAAGTCAAGCAAGCTAGTAGTGTGAAGGTGCAACATACTAGAAGTAATCATGGCAATCATGTCATGTGTGCAAATAGTGAGCATATATAATGCACATGACATATCACAATCATGGAAGCAAGATAAGAGTAATGTATCATCATTGTATTGGAAAGAAATCCTATATAAATAGCAATTGAACAATATGACTCTCCCAACACAAGAATCAACAATAGCATGTGGCACATGGTAAACATGGCAATAGCGACAAGTATCTCCACCAAGCATGCAAATACACATAGAAGTAGTATAATGGTGAATCATATGTAAGTGAAAGAAAGGGTCACAATTGCATGGCAAAGGCATGGAAGGAGGCATAGCATGCAAAGTGAACACGAGAAAATGTGCATAACGTAACAAGTGATATATATCGCAAAGTCGCGTGAGAGCCAAGTAAAAGAGAAGCGCGTAGTCCTTGAGCGAAGGGAACATTGGTAAGGATAATCCATGGGATCCTAAATCATCGTTGCTCTCAAGAGCTCGTTTCGTCAACTCTTGGTATTGAGACGTTGACGAGTATACTTGAGTACCTACACAAAACAAAGACAAAGTGAAAATTGTGTGTTCGTGGTATATGAACACATCATCCCTTATGATGCGCACGTGCATGTGTTGGTTAGCACAAAATAGCCAATGCTCAAATAAATGAGATGTGTGATATAGAAACATGTCATGCATCATCAGAGATTTGTTATTATGTATAGCATAATGGAGACTCAAATTGTGGAATGCATCACTAGTGATATCTAGAGCATTGTTATCAATGGTATGCATATGATGCAAGCAATTATGGGAAATCTCACCCATAGCATATGACAAGTTTAATGGATTGTCAAACATGACGTGGCCGCTAGAATTTTCACAAGATATCCTATGGAGCATAGTATCGCAACTAGGCAAATCAACATGCTCATCATCATATTCATCATAAATAGGTGGCATATCTAAGCATGTAGAAGACATAGTATGTGGTGAATCCATAATGTTTTCATCATCATGGGAGCAATCAATGTCAAGAGAGTCTACTAGTGGGACAAGAGAAGCACCACCACCTATGTTACCTTTGGAGCGTCACTCATGTGTTGTAGTTGAGGTGTCGAAGATCCACTCGTTGTCATCTTCATCTTGATGGAACCATGTGGGGGGTGCATCATCTAACACCATGGACATCGTCGTCTCCATTGGAGGTATGGACTCGTCGAGGATAGGCATGTCGTCATGTAGGAGACCTAGCACCAAAGAACAAAACACACTCGGAGTAGAGGTTAAGTCGTGAGAAATCATAGTGGCCTCACATGCCGCGTCAACTATCTCACTCACTAAGTGTTGTGGCTTACTCACTCCCTTAAGGATGCACTCACTCATATGGTTAGTGGAGTCACTCAAATGGCTCTCAACCTCACATAGGATGTGTGGCATGCTCTCAAGTGTGGGGCTAGTGGTGGTCACACTCATCCTCTCATAGGAAATGCACTCAATGTCACATATGGTGGAGTCACTCATGTCACTCATGTGGTAGTGGCTCTCCTCACATGGGAATTGGGGCACCTCTTCATATGTGGGTGTCGGAGAGATGTTGGTGCAAATGCCATGCTCAATGCCTATCGCCGCCTTGGTTCAAGGGATAGTCCCATGCTCAACCTTCTCGCCGTCGTCGTCGTGGATGAAGGCTGAAGATGGCACATCATCTCTCTTGTCTCCAAAGATGGAGGCATCATCCTTGCTCGCCACCATGTCGTTCACCTTGAAAGCTTTCTCCTCGAGGGTCTCCATAGTTGTACTCGTCGCCGCACCGTCTTGAAAAAGAGTTGAACTAGACTCGGCGTCATTAATGCCACATAGAGGGATGCTGGTGGGGTCGAACTTGGGAGCGTAGTCTTGGAGCTTGTAGGGCTTGGACATCCTGGTGGTACTAGCCTCATGCTCGCCGTCCTTGAGGTTGGTCTTCGAGAAGTGTGCTTGGGGTGGAGAAGTGTTGGCCTTCATAAGTTCTTGTTCTGCCTTGAGAGCACCAATGTAGTTGTCGTTGAGGGACTTGTAGTTCTCGAGGAAGATGATCTTGGAGATGTCATTGTTCAATCCCATCATGAAGTAGAACTTCATCCAAATGGGGTCGTCCACATCGGCTCGCCGCAAGGCTTTCCTCATCTCAAGGAAGTACTCTTCAAGGGACTTGGATCCTTGGATGGTGTTCTCCAATTGGCGTTGAAGATGTTCCGTGTAGGTGTAAAGCAAAAACTCTCGCCGCATAGCTTTCTTTGTCTTGGGCCAACTCGTGACGAAGGTCATCAAAGGTGTATGAAGCCACCATGTCGATGCGTAATCGTGGAGTTACTTGAGGCGCGCTTCACTTGGTCTTCGGAAGGGACTTGATGTAGCTTGAGGTAGTCATCCATCTTGCACTCTCACTCAAGATACTCCTTGGGGTCTTGAGTCCCATAGAAAGGAAGCTCGTGGTCGGTGTCGAGGTCGTAGTAGCTCATGGAAGTCGCGGACTTAATCTTGGGGAGCTTCTCTTGATGTAGCCCTCGTTGCGCGATGAAGTGGTTCTTGGTGACGTAGCCGTTATCACCACCTTGCTCCTTGAAAAGTTGGTTTGCCAACGAGTTTGGACTATCCATCATAACCAAGTGGGGTGAGTAGGAAAATGAGAGAACAATACCAAAGTTACCTTTTTCGAGGATTGAGGATGTAACAAGTGTCACTCAATGTATTGCCACAAAAGGGGAATTGGAACTGGGTTTGTTTCTCACAACTACAAATAAGAGGCTTATGGAGGAGCTCGATTAGGATGGAGGCAAAAATTTCAAGCAAATGTTAGTCAAGATATCGATAAGGTTGAGAAGGTTCACAAAAATGCAAGTAAGGCAAATAGATCAAACCCAAGGATATCACGAGGAACACACACACACGGAAGATAGATGGGATCCACACAACCAAGGGGTGAGCTCAAAATGTGCAACCACGGAAAATGCTCTTGTTGTGTGAATGCTAGAGAGACGCTAGCTCGATTGCTCAAATGGCAAGATACGCTTGTGCACCAACCTATGAGAGAAACATGCCATCTTCAATCCCAACTATGCTATGTATGCTATGACCAAGATGATATAACTATGCAAATGGCTCAATGCTATTGCTTACAAGCTCTTTGTTGCTCCTCTTTTTCTTAAAAGCTTTTATTTTTTTCTATGCTTGTAGCTCAAGCCGAGTATGATATGAGACAAGTATATAAGATATGCACGGGAGAGACTTATGGCACAAAGATGATAACAAGATCACTATGGTGCACAATAGCGTGGCCCGGCAATTCTCAACTTGCTAGTCTCGATGGGTAAGCAACGCAAAGTGGCTCGGGCTATCAATGCAAAAGCAAGGTAGGAAGTAAGTGTCATTGAGGTTACCGTCCTTTCTTACGGTTAGCGGTGAAGATGACTCTGAGGTGATGATGGTGATAATGATGTCACACGCTCCTAAGTAGCCGAAACACCTTAGGAAACGGAAATTGCAACTCAAAATCGGTCAAATGCGGAAGGTGGGAGTTTTTGTGATTATTTTTGGATGGGGGCTAATGGTGGTGGTAATGAGATGAGTAGATGGGGGATGTCAGCAGCTTCCAAACGAGCTAAAGAACACAAAAAAGTACTTGGGAGTTGGCAGTTATGGTCAAAATGGTGGAGGTGTTGGGCTGATTCGGGGGGGGGGGACCCGAGGGTGGAAGGTGCGTGTGCCCGGGGTGGTCAGGGGAAAATGGCACGAAGGTGCGGGTGCCCGGTGGTTCGAGGTGCAGGCACCTGGTGGTCGACGATTTGCGCGGAAAATTTGTGGGAAAAGCAAAATTCGGTGGATTTCGTGGTGGGAAGGGTGGGGATTGTTGGGGAGGGGCTAGATCCAGTTGCCAAACATCAAATCCATGGACCAAAACAACCAAATATCACAAGATCCAACAAATTGCAAGAAAAATTTTTGGGGCTATTTTTGTGGGGATTTTTGAATTTGGACGAAAAACAATAAAATCAAGCTAGGAAATGGGGGGATGGGACTCCAAGATGTGAATCAACCTTGCTCATGATACCAAGATGTTGTAGGGTGAAACCCTAGAGGGGATCTTTTCACACTTGGAGGGGGAAAAGGATGAAGAACACTCAAGAACACAAGGCACAAAACACTCAAACAAACCCAAATATCACATCCACTAGAGTAGCATACTTGAGATCCACAAGGTTACATGAACAATTCAAGGAAAATAGCACTAGGTAAGTTCTTCCCACTAGGTGAGGTCTTGATGATGATCTTCTCCAAGAGGAGGCCTTGACAATTCAAAGGATTCTTCCCTAGGTGGGGGCTTGATCTCCAAAGAGGAGGGGATACAAGGAGCAAAGCTCTCTTTGGTGATCTAAAATACTTTGATATCCCTCTAATGAGCTAGGGGAGGAGTTTATATAGGCAAGGGACGAATTGGGGGTAAAATGAGGGTACATGGGTCATTTGCCCTTAGTGCACGCAGGCACACCCGGAGGGGTCCGGGCACCCGGGGCAAAGGGGGCCAGGCACCCCGGACTGGACAGAGCCAAGTGCCAAGGAGGGGGCCGGGCATCCATGGGTTGGCGGCCCGGGCACGCGGGCTGGTCAGAGGGCCGGCGCCTTAGATGCTGGCGGGGCCGGGCACCTGGGGTGTGGAGGCCCAGGCACCCAGGGGGGGAACTCCAGCGCCCAGGTGGGGAAGGACCGGGCACCCAGGGGTACCATCCCGGGCACCCGGGGCGGTGGAGCAGCTCCCAGTGTAGGGGGGCGGGCACCCAGGCCAATTGGCCGAGCACCCGAGGTGCCACCCATCCAGCGGCCAGGTAACCGGGGCTCACAGGGCCGGGCACCCAGGGTGCACAGAGGCCCAGGCCGGGGAGGTGGCCGAAGGCCCGAGCACCAGGGGGAAGGAGGGTTGGGCACCCGGGGTGTCCAGGGACATGGTCGTCCTTCGTTTCTTCGCGTCTTGCTTGCTCTTCTCCGTTCTTCTCCTCTATGGCAGCTTGGGCATTCCTCCTAGCTTCTTCATGGGCTCCTTCTCGGTACCTAAGAATGGACAACGTCTCCGTTTGAGGTAGAACCCAATTCTCGTGTGAATTAGAAAGGAGTTCGAAGAGGAAACAGTCAACCTTGGTTTCGGTGGCACTTGCGCGAGCTCTCGTCATCGGTCCTCTTAGTGCTTGCGGTGGTGATGGAGCGCCTGAGGGAGTCCTAGATTAGGGGGTCCTCGGACAGCCAGACTATATGCTTATGCCGGACTATTGGACTATGAAGATACAAGATTGAAGACTTCGTCCCGTGTCCGGGTGGGACTCTCCTTTGCGTGGAAGGCAAGCTTGGCGATTCGGATATGTAGATTCCCTTCTCTATAACCGACTCTGTGTAACGCTAGCCCCCTCCGGTGTCCATATAAACCAGAGGGTTTAGTCCGTAGGACAAGAACAATCATAATCATAGGTTAGCTTCTAGGGTTTAGCCTCTACGATCTCGTGGTAGATCAACTCTTGTAATACTCATATAATCAAGACCAATCAAGCAGGAAGTAGGGTATTACCTCCATAGTGAGGGCCCGAACCTGGGTAAACATCGTGTCCCCCGCCTCCTGTTACCATTAGCCTTAGACGCACAGTTCGGTACCCCCTATCCGAGATCTGCATGTTTTGACACCGACATTGGTGCTTTCATTGAGAGTTCCACTGTGTCGTCACCATAAGGCTTGATGGCTACTTCAATCATCTACAACGATGCGGTCCAGGGTGAGGTTTTCCTCCCCGGACAGATCTTCGTATTGAGCGGCTTCGCAGCGCGGGCCAACTCGCTTGGCCATCTAGATCAGATCGATAGCTACGCCCCTGGTCATCTGGTCTGGTTTGGGAGCCTGAATTACACTGCCGACATCCGCAGAGACTTGATCTTCGACGGACTCGAGCCCATGACAGGTGCACCCTACAGTCGCGATGAGCATGACCTAGACCTGCCATCGAACGGTGTTCAGGAGATCACACCTGCAGCTGCCCCGGCTTTAAATCCAGTGCAGATCACGCCATCTGAGGACGGGAGGATGGACCCTCGCCACGGAGGCCGCACACTCAGCAGCGATAGAGCCAAACACGGATTTCACTTCCAATGAGGTCTGCATCATCGGACCCTCGGACTCGTCTCCGACCATAGGCTCCGAATCACGTGCATCCGTTCCCATCGGATCTAACTGGGCACCGATCATGGAGTTTAGCTCCACGGATATCTTTTAGCAGTCACCCTTGGGCGACGTGCTAAACTCATTAAAATCTCCCTCCCTGTCAGGAGACTCTTGGCCGAACTATGCCTGGCTTGTATGGGAAGCGGACGACGAAGGAATTCGTTACCCACCCACCACCCACTTAATAGCCACTATCGATGACTTAACTGACATCCTTGATTTCGACTCCGAAGACATCGACGGTATAGACGACGATGCCGGAGAAGAACAGGAACCACCGCCCACAGGGCGCTGAACAGCCACATCATCATACGACATATATATGGTGGACACACCCAAAAAAACGATGGCGAGAATCAAAAGGATGCAATAGAGGGTGATCCTCTTGAGAAGCAATCTAAGCGCCGACGTCAGCGGCGCCGCTCTAAACCCCGCCATAGCAAAAACAGCGAACCGGCAGAAGAGACAATAGTACTCCGGATGATGCCGAAGACGAAAACAATCCCGCCGAGCCAAGCTTCGAGCAGGCCGGACGGGAGGATGGGCAAGCTAGCCCTGATGAACAGGCAATGGATGAAGACTCAGAGGATGACAATTACATGCCCCTCTCTGAAGACAAGGTGAGCCTCGGCGACGAGGAATTTACCGTCCCTGAGGATCCCGCCGAGCAGGAGCGCTTCAAGCGCCGGCTTATAGCAACTGCAAAGAGCCTGAAGAAAAAACAGCAGCAGCTTCAAGCTGATCAAGATCTGCTAACTGACAGATGGACTGAGGTCCTGGCAGCCGAGGAATATGGACTTGAGCGCCCAACCCAAAGCTACCTGAGGCGCAGGTTGTTACGTCAATTAGAGGATGATGCACTAGAGCCTATACTACCAGCACAGGATGCGACTAACCGACCACCTCGTGGCCGAGACAAAGCGGCACATCATCCTGAACACCAGCCCGCACCCCGTCGCCAAACAAACAAAAACACGAAGGCCCGGGGCTACACGCATGACCTGCGAGACGAATTGAAAACAAAGTAGGACAGTCAAGATCGATCTACGAATCGTAGGGGCACGCCTCAATGCGTGACGATGACCGCCACGCCGGATATACTAAATACAAATCCGACCAGGCCGAGCAAAGCAGACCAGATTCATACGAACTGCATCACAATGTAGCCCGGCATAGAGGCACCGCACACCCCCTATGCTTCACTGACAAAGTAATGGAGCATGAATTCCCAGAAGGGTTTAAACCCGTAAACATCGAACCATATGATGGGACAACAGACACTGCGGTATGGATTGAAGATTTCTTTCTCCATATTCACATGGCCTGCGGCGATGATCTACATGCCATCAAGTACCTCCCACTAAAACTCAAGGGACCAGCTCAACACTGGCTGAATAGTCTGCTAGCAAACTCCATTGGCAGTTGGGAGAACCTGGAAGACGCATTCCTCGACAACTTCCAGGGCACTTATGTGCAACCACCAGACACTGATGACTTAAGTCACATAACCTAACAGCCCGGAGAGTCAGCCAGGAAATTCTGGACTCGGTTCCTAACTAAAAAGAACCAAATTGTCGACTGCCGGATGCCGAAGCCCTAGCGGCCATTAAGCATAACATATGTGACGAGTGGCTTGCCCGACACCTCGGCCAAGAGAAGCCGAAATCCATGGCAGCCTTTACGACAGTCATGACCCACTTTTGTGCGGGCGAGGACAACTGGTTGGCTCATAGCAACATCACATCAAGAAATCCTGGCACTTCAGACACCAGAGATAGCAACGGCAAGCCCCGGCGCAACAGACACAAGCGCCGCAATATGGCAATAACGCCAAAGACATGGCCGTCAATGCCGGATTCAGTGGCTCCAAGTCCGGTCAACGGAAAAATCCATTTAAAAGAAACAATCCGGGCCCGTCCAATCTGGACCGCATACTCGATCACTCATGTCAAATCCACGGCACCCGCGATAAACCAGCCAACCACACCAACAGAGAATGTTGGGTATTTAAATAGGCCGGTAAGCTGAATGTCGAAAATAAGGAAAAGGGGCCGCATAGTGATGACGACGAACAGCCCCGGCCGCCGATCACAGGGGGACAGAAGAAATTTCCTCCCCAAGTGAAAACGGTAAATATGATATATGCCACCCATATTCCCAAGGGGGAGCGGAAGCGTGCACTAAGGGACGTCTATGCGATGGAGCCAGTCACCCCAAAGTTCAACCCATGGTCTTCCTGTCTGATCACCTTTGATCGCAGGGACCATCCAACCAGTATCCGTCATGGTGGCTCAGCCGCACTGGTCCTTGACGCTATCATTGACGGATTCCACCTCACACGAGTCATCATGGACGGTGGCAGCAGCCTGAACCTGCTCTATCAGGATACAGTTTACAAAATGGGTATCAATCCCTCAAGGATCAAACCAACCAAAACCACATTCAAAGGTGTCATACCAGGTGTAGAGGCCTGTTGTACGGGCTCAATCACATTGGAAGTAGTCTTCGGAACCCCGGACAACTTCCGAAGCGAGGAGTTAATCTTTGATATCATCCCCTTCCGCAGTGGTTAAGATGCACTGCTAGGACGAACCGCATTCGCTAGATTCAATGCGGTGCCGCACTATGCCTACCTCAAGCTCAAGATGCCCGGATCCCGCGGTGTTATAACAGTCAATGGAAATACAGAGCGCTTCCTCCGTATGGAGGAGCACACTACGACCCTTGCAGCAGAAGTACAGAGCAGCCTCCTCAGACAGACCCTCAATTCTGCTATAAAGCCCCCGGACACCGTCAAGCGAGTCCGGAGTACTCTGTAACAGGATCGTCCGACCTGTCCAGAGCTCGCCTAGCAATTCGGCCTCCGTCCTAGTCCCAGTCAAGCGGTGAAATTTGTGCCACGCATACATAATTATGCACTTAAAATACCATGGGCATAGACGGAGGCACAACTAGATTGCGGTCCACAATGCGGCTCAATCGCCCCAGGATTCGCATACCTTCACCTTTTTCTTGGTTTCAGGTCCCTCTCTTCTTGAGGCTCTTCCGGTAACCTGATTATTGGACTCATCACAGGACGGAAACACTAAGGAGGCAAGGAGCTTTGACGTACAAGGGAATCCCCAGGTGGTCTCTGATAATGATGGCTATACCTGTTTTACATACCCACACGCAGCTCGCTCTTGGCTAGGGCATGTCAAATAGTCCTATTTGCTTATCGCACTACTTGTATACATACACCTTGACATATCTCTCAAATAACAATGGAAAATAATGAACATCGTGAGCTTATTATTACATTTCTTTTTTCCATGACTGTTTATTTACTATAAATCGCACCCATAAATTCTGGTACATTCAGTTCGCCAGGGGCTTCAGTGTACCCCATAACACGGCAGGAAATTCCGAACACTTTCGACGGTGCGTCACCCTGAACTTATAGCATTATATGCATCAACTCCGAATCATGTCTTGGGTCAATAGTTGGGTTGCCCGGATCCTGTGCTTGCTACCCTATGTTCCGCTATATCGGCTATTGTAGTAAAGGGAGAACTACTGTGATTGTGTCCTGGTTCTTCCGGACGAGCACCTCAGTAGAGAAAGCCGAAAACTTACTGTCATGATGCGGCGAGAGCTGGTCACTATTAGAGAGGTTTCAAAATCCTTAAAGATTTTTTCTGCTTCAGGCGAGGAATCAGTCTTTGTCCGATTTAGGCATGTATTGTGCCCCAAGTTCGGCCTTCCAAATACCAAGGGCTATGCCAAAATTTAAAATTATAGAACTTCTATGGCTAAGTGAGGGTGATAAAGTTGTATAGTCCGATTGCCTTGTTCGTTGCGTTAAACACCTCCTTAAAGGACCAAAAATTTGGATAAAGAGTGTTTAGATTTATCCCGAACACCCCTATACTAGTTACATGGGGGCAGAAGCCGACGACTGGCCAACTCTCAGATTTTGTAAGCGGCCACACAGGAGGTAAAATTTTAAATCAACAAGCATTATATTGCGCAAATGAACTTGTTTCATATTATAGGATAAAATGAGTGCATTCATTAAAAGATTACATCCTTAGCACATAGCTCCGCCACAAGGCGGGATCCCTTCAGGACACTGCCATAATAATTTTCAGGCCGGCGGTGCTCCTTGCCCTTTGGTGGCCCCTCGGTCATCAGCTTTTCGGCATCCATCTTCGCCCAGTGCACTTTTGCACGGGAGAAGGGCATTCGCGCACCTTCAATGCAAACTGACTGCTTTATGACTTCAAGTCGTGCACAGGCACTCACAAGCCGCTTCACGAGACCGAAGTAGCTGTTGGGCATAGGCTCGGTAGGCCACAGCCAGACTATGAGGTCCTTCATGTCCAGTTCGGCTACCTTGTGCAGCTCGACTAGCTGCTTCAGCTGGTCTCTCAAGGGCATCAGATGTTCTGTCCCAAGATATTGAGACCAGAACACCTTCTCCGCTGAGCTCCCTTCTTCGGCTCGGTAGAACTCCACGTCATCTGATATGCTGCGCGGCAGATCCGTAAACACTCCTGGAGAACTCCAAATTTGAGTAAGTAAACAAAAAGTCTCCTTCACATGCTTGCTTTGCATAATAAATGCCTTACCCGATGTAATCTTCTTGGCCGCCTGAATCTCCTGAAGGGCCTTCTAGGCTTCGGCTTTGGCGTCTTGCACACTCTGGAGGGCCTTAGTAACATGCTAGTCACACTCCAAGGACTAGTATTTTTGGACAAAATCCTGGAGCTCTTGCCGGACCTCGCTGACCCGGGCCTCTTGCTTCTCGCACTCGGCCCGTTCCTTGGCCGCTTTGTCTTTGGCCTCGGCCAGCGCCTTTTTAAGGGCTACCACTTTGGTCGTGGCCCCTACCAAAATTCATGACGCTTCTATCAGCCGAAACAATTTATCCTTTGTAAGTATATAGATGGGGCATTGCGCACCTTGAATTTCCTCGAGATGCATCTTCACAAGGCCGAGCTCTCCCTCGGTCCACTCCAGGTCCTGCTTTAGTCCAGAGACCTCTGGAGTATGATCAACAGCGGCCAGCAGCGACACCTGCTTATTCACATAGACATCTTCTGTTAGACTCCTACGAACACTATTTGATCCTCTGTACGGCTTTTCTTTCCGAACACCAAACAATGCATCAGGGGCTACTGTCTATATCGTGATATTCTCTTGAAATTTAATTACTTACCTCAAAGCTTGTTAGAAGGCTAGCGCAGGCTTCAGTCAATCCGCTTTTGGCGGACCGGACCTTCTCAATCACCATACTCATAAGAGTATGGTGTTCTTCATCAATGGAAGCACTACGAAGCGTTTCCAACAAGTTGTCCAGTGCCTCTGGATGGACAGAGGTCATTAGTGGAGGCGGCTCGCCCTCCTTAGAAAGAGGCAGCCCGCCTGAATTCGGAACCACTTGGGTTTCCAGAGTTGTATTTGGCTGGGGGCCAAAATGGTTGCGGCCCCCATTATCGGAGTCTATGGGGGTCTTATCCCCCGTGTGCCAGGCGACTGGGATTTCGCCTGGGGGCGTCTCTGAAACGATCTCCCCTTGGCCTGGTATCTTTCGAGACAACACCTTGGTGTCGTCCGCGGCCCTCGGGGAGGTGGCTGTCAGAAGTGAATCGCTGCTCATCGCCGACGGGTCTAGAGACCCCTCCGAAGAGGAGGATATCTCGATGTTGGATTTGGCCGGACTACAAGTGCACGTCTGGCATGTTAAGAAGCGATAAAGCAAACGTACCGGAAATACTATTGTGACCAGATACTTACAACTTAGCCAGGGGCTTGTCCCTAGGCTCCCACTGCTCGCGCTGTTGGTGGCCACGGTGGAGTGGTCCGGAAGGAAGGTTTTTCCCTTCTTGGGCACCTCGGCCTCCCCACGCGTGGCGGCCTTCCTCTTCTTTCTCCCCCTGATGGGGGGGGGAGGGATTTCCTCCTCCTCCCCTCTTCAGAGGAGGAGTCCGTCACGGTGTCTTCGGACGTCATGTTCGATGCAACCTTGCACCGGAGACCTTCTCTGGTCCCCGCGGCCGTCTTCTTGGCCTTCTTCTCTGGCACCTCATAGGGCGCCGAAAACATCATCTTCATTAGAAGAGGCGGTTCTGGATCTTCAGGTAGCGGAGCCGGATAGTCGATCTGCTCCGCTGTCGCTACCCAGGCCTGTAAAATCGGCATGGAGGCATAGATTCCTCCCGCGGATGTGCTAGTAAAATGCATATCTTGCAAAATATGAAAACTTACCGGATTGGCTCGGCGTTTTGCGCTGAGTCCACGATCTTCGATTATGGGCGGTGGTACCTCAGTGGCCTTGAAAAGCACCTTCCGTATGTCTCTGTGCATCGTGCCGAAGAGCTCTTGCAGCGTCTGGTGTTCGGCCGGGTCGAACTCCCATAGATTGCAAACCCGTCTTTCACATGGAAGGATCCTGCGAAGAAGCATAACCTGGACCACGTTGACGAGCTTGATTTTCTTGCTTATCATATTTTGGATGCAGGTCTGAAGTCCGATCAGTTCTACCGCTGAGCCCCAAGCTAAGCCCTTCTCTTTCCAGGAGGTGAGCCGCATGGGGACGGATCAAAATTCGGGGGTCGCCGCCGAGTTAGCGTCGCGCGGCTCGGTGATGTAGAACCACGCCAATTGCCACCCCTTCACAGTCTCCACAAAGGAGCCCTCGGGCCAGGTGACATTGGGCATCTTGCCCACCATGGCGCCCCTGCACTCTGCTTGTTGGCCGCCCACCACCTTTGGCTTCACGTTGAAGGTCTTCAGCCATAGCCCGAAGTGGGGCGTGAGGTGGAGGAAGACCTCGCACACGACGATAAACACCGAGATGTTGAGGATGAAGTTGGGGGCCAAATCATGAAAGTCCAGTCCGTACTAGAACATTAGTCCGCAGATGAACGGGTGGAGGGGAAATCCCAGCCCGTGGACGAAGTGAGAGAGGAATACTACCCTTTCCTGGGGTTTCAGGGTAGGGATGATCTACCGTTCGGCTGGAAGTCGATGTGCAATATCTGTGGATAGGTATCCGGCCTCCCGAAGCTTCTTGATGTCCTCCTTCTTGATGGAAGAGGCCATCCACTTGCCTCCCGCTCAGGACATGTTCGGAATGATTTTGCGGAGAAGGTGAAAGCTTGGGCGTTGGAGCTCGAGAATGTGTGAGCAGAGGAAGAGGAAGGCATGGGTGACAAAGGGGAAATCCTTATCTCCTTATAAAGGCAGCAGGGGTCATGCGCCTCCCCACTTGCCCTAGAAACTCGCTTATTCCCCAAGCGTCGTGCTAATGGCGCGGTTGGGTTACCCACACCCTATTGATGAGAATCCCGTGATAAGGGGACACGATCTCTGCTTCGACAAGACGTGCCAATAAAACTGCCTCGCAAGATGTGCAGTAGCAGGTTAAGAAAACGGTTCGAATAATGATCGGGCCACTGCGTGATATCACGCTATGGAAAAGTTGTCAGCAGATTAGACTCTTGGAATATTGTACTCTCTATGGTGATATGTGGAATTTGTTTTGCAGAGCCAGACACGATTCTTGTGTTCAAGATCTACTTGGGAGTATTCGGAGAAGGAACCCGCCTTGCAATGCCGAAGAAAATCTGCGCGCCAGACTCATTGATGCGGAGCATCCTACGGTAATCACCATGTCAAGAGTCCGTTTGGCAAGTGACACGTGCGACCTCTACTTCTCATACATAAAGGTCAATCTTCTCCTTTACACGTGCTCACTTGACCCCTTCGAGGATGGTATACTACTTGACACTTCTCCCATATGCATGCATAGGTATTGTCGGAGCTTCACGGATGTCGAGGAGGAGTGCAAGCGCCAAGGAATAACTACACCATCCGCGAGGGAAGCCTGGAAGCGACGACGGAAGAAGACAATGCTGCTGAAGCTACAGCGGACGGACATCCGGGCCAAGGGCCGGACATCCGGCGCATGTGCAGCCTCCAAGGAGCTGCCCCAACAAGACAGCCAAAGCATCAGCGGCCGGACATCCGGCCCGTGTGCCCGGACATCCGGCGCCTCGGCAACCCCCGGACATCCGGCGCTCTACCCCAGAAATCTGGCGCCCCTATGCAGAGAGCACCGTGACCAACCTCGCCAGCCCAGACATCCGGCCCGCCAGCCCGGACATCCGGCACCCCGTGAACGGCCGGACATCCGGCACCCAGCCGGACATCCGGCGCCTGCCTGCGCGCATGGACAGGGCCCGAGGCCCATGTATCCTTTCCCCACTTACCCCTTCGTGGCTAAGACTATATATACTCCATCTCCTTCCTCTAGTTAGGGTTAGCAAATATGATAGCTCATTTGTATGTGAGCTTTGCTCCTGCCTATCTCTACTCTTGAGAGAGAGAGACCATCACTCCTTTGGAGGCCAAGACCTCCATCTAGGAGAAGATCCTACGGGACATCATCAAGACCCCCTCGTGGGAAGATCCGTCTAGGATAGCATCAAGACCTCCTCTTGGAGATGAACCTTACCTTGTATCTTTCCCTTTGTTGTTCATGTACCTTGTGATCTTGTGTGTTTGATTGTCTAGTGGATCTATGATTAGACTTGTTCTTGAGTGTTTCACCTTGTGATTTCTCTCTGTTCTTCCCCATGTTCATCGTGTTCTTCGAGGGATCCCACTCCAAACGTGAAAGATCGGCCTACACCGGGTTTGCTCCATATCATAGGGTATCATGAGCCACGTTTATCACGTATTTGGAGTCCCTCCCACCGTTTTCTAGCCTTCTTTTGCTTGATTTTTCTCCTAATTTCGAAAATCCCCACCAAAAATAGCCCCAATTTTTTTGTGATTTGTTGGTTTGATGATGTTTTGTTGATTTTGATCCGTGGATTTGCTTGGTTTCAAGTGGATCTAGCTTTCCCCCAAGTTTCCCCACCTTCCATCCACGAAATCCATCAAATTTTGCCCCCGAAATCATCAATTTCCGCCCCAAACGGGATCTGGAATCGTCGGGCTGGACATCCGGGCCCTGGAGCACCAAATCCACACGGTTCTGGACATACACCCCCGGAAATCCGGTCCCTACCCCCGGATATCCGCTCCCTGGCATTTCAGCTTCCGTGTTTCACCATTTTGACCATAACTAATTCATCTGAACTCCGATTTTCGCGTTCTTTAGCTCGTTTTGAAGCTCTTGACATCCCCTTTCACAAAAAAATACTACCAAAACCATTTTAATCCATCAAATATTTAAAAATTTGGCAAGTTTGCCTAGGCCTTCCACCATATCATCCGCATAGCCACCACCGACTTCCGCAACCTAACCCATTTTGCTTGCCATAGCATTAGTGGTTGCTTGAGTAGTGATTCGAGTCTCCTAAGGTGTTTCGGCTACTTAGGGACGATTGCTTCTTCATCAGCCACCACCACCACATCCGCATTGCCAAGGGAAAACCACCACCGCTCTCCGCTACCACCATTTGACATTTGTCATTTGAGATTTTGAGTTTGCGGTTTTTCCATTTCCTAAGGTGTTTCGGCTACTTAGGGACGAGTCTCCATCATCTTGGTGTCTACATCAAGAACACCGCCACTCATCATCGCAAAGGACGGTAACCTTGATGAAACTATTGTATATTCCCTTGCAATTGCATTGATAACCCCCTAACCCATTTTGCGTTACTTGCCTATCGAGACTAGACATTTGAGTATTGCCGGCAACGTTACTTGTGCACATTAGTAATCATTGATCTACACCTTCCATTGCATACATACCATATCATTTGGTATCATCATATCATATCTTGTGTCACAAGTTTGTTCCGGCATATACACAATTGCTATCTTGGTTTATGCAAAGTGGCCATAAAAAAGAAAAAGAGAAATAAAGCTTTTAAGCAAAGAGCTTGTAAGCAATAGCCATAACATCACAATATATCATATACGAGCATCTTGGATCATTGTGTGAGAAACACCGGGAACCATACATACATAGCATACTTGGGATAGAGAGTTTATCCATTTTGCATCTTATAGGTTGTGCACAAGTGTCATATCCGCCTATTGAGCAATCGTGCTAGCGTCTCTCTTGAGTTGTGCAACACGAGCGTTTTCCGTGGATTCCATATTTTGTGCTCATTCCTTGGTTGCACGACCCCATTTATCTATCTTTGTGTGTGTTTCGTGTGCCACATATTGCTATTGGTCTACTTGTTTCGCTTGCGAATTTGTGAATCTCTTTCAACATTATTGACTCTTGCTAACATTTTGCATCAAATTTTTGTGCCACTATCCTCACCGAGCTCTAGCATAAGCTTTACTTGATAGGTGTGAGTGAACAAGTCCGGTACCAATTCCACTATTCTTTCATTTCACATTGAGTGAAACGGGATACATCCTCAACTTTGGGATAAGGTAACTTGGTATTGTTTATCTCATTTCCTACTCACCTCTACTCGAGTCTTGTGATGTATAGGCACGGCATTTCACCTTCGGTCTACAACAACGACGAGTTCGATGCCACGGAAAACAACTCTGACGCCAATATGCAAGCTCAAATGGAGGATATCAAAGCCCTCATCAAGTCCTACAAGTGATCTTCCTCATCTTCAAGAAGATGCTCAAGAGCACATGCCTCCGAGCTACCATCTACGGCAAGATCACATCGGCATCGACACCATCACCAACAAGAACGTGAAGGTCAAGAGATCTACATCAACAACCGCTCAACGACTTCACCATCTCCCTTAGCATCTTCGCCAAGCGACTTCAAGGCATCTTCGCCTTCGGATATTCGGCATCTTCGCCAACAAGCACCTCAAGACTACGCTCAAGAGAAGCTCCCCAAGCTCAAGTCCGCGACTTCCACGAGCTACTACGACCTCGACATCGACCACGCGATTCCTTTCTATGGAATGCAAGAACCCGAGGAGTACCTCGAGTGGGAGCGAATGATGGACGACTACCTCAAGCTATATCAAGTACGTCCTGAAGATCAAGTGAAGTGCGCCACAAGAAACTTCCACGACTACGCATTGGCATGGTGGCTTCACGCACCTTTGGAGAGCTACAAGATGAGTGGGCCCAAGACGAAGAGCGCTTTGCGGTGAGAGTTTGTGCCTCCAACCTACACGGAACAACTTCAACGCCAATTGGAGAACACCATCCAAGGATCCAAGTCCATCGACGCGTACTTCAAGGAGATGAAGAATGTCTTGCGACGAGCCGGCGTGGACGACCCCATTTGGATGAAGTTTCATTTCAAGATGGGATTGAACAACGACATCTCCAAGACAATCTTCCTCCAGAACTACGAGTCCCTCGACGACAACTACATTGGTGCTCTCAAGGCGGAACAAGAACTCATGAAGGCCAAGGCTTCTCCACCCCAAGCAAACTTCGCGGCGACCAAGCTCCATCAAAACGAGCATGAGGATAGTACCACCAAGATGTCCATGCCCGACGACCTCCTAGACGATGCTCCCAAGTTCGACTTCACCGCCATCCCTCTTTGTGCCATTGATGGTGCCGAGTCTACCACGACTCTTTTCCAAGACGGTGCAGCGACGAGTACGACTACAGAGACCCTCAAGGACCAAGCTTTGGAGGCGAGCGACAAGGTGGCGAGCAAGGATGATGCTTCCATCTTAGGAGGTGAGAGTGGTGATGTGCCATCTTCGGCCTTCATCCACGGCGACGATGACGAGATGATCGAGCATGGTATTTTCCCTTCGGTCATGGAGGAGGGTGATGATTTGCCATCTTCGGCCTTCATCCATGGCGATGACGAAAAGATGGTTGAGCATGGGATTGTCCCTTAGACCACGGCTACGTATGATGACTTGAGTGACTTTTGCCACCATATTGAGGGTGAGAGTGACTTCACCACTAGCCCCATATATGATGTGTTGCCACAAATTCCATGTGAGGAGAGCCACAACCCCAACCACTTGAGTGAGATGAGTGACTCCACCATATGTGAGTTTGAGTGCACCTACCTTGAGGGAGTGAGTGAACCACCACATAGAGAGAGTGTGATAGTTGATAGGTCTAGTGAGGCCATTTGCATTTCTAACAACTTGACCTCTACCTCTATTGTGTCTTCTCATTTGGTGCTAGGTCCCATTTATGATGACGCGCCGATCCTCGACGACTTCGTCCTCCCTTTGGACACGACGATGGCCATGGTGGAATATGATACACCCCCACATGGTTCCATCAAGATGAATATGACCACCATTTGGTCTTTCCCACCTCACCTACACCACTTGATTGGAATGCAAAAGGTAACATAGGTGAAGGTGATGCTCTAGTCCCACTAGTGGACATTTCTGACATTGATTGCTTGCATGATGTTGATCCACCTAGTACCATGCTTCATGCTAGTATGATTTCCCCATGTGATGATTTGCCAATTTATGATGATTTTGATGATTGCCATGTGGAGTCTATTAGTTGTGATGCCATGTTACATAGGATTTCTTGTGACAATTCTTTAGGTCACATCATGTTTGCTAATCCGCTTGACTTGTCATATGCTATGCATGAGATCCATCATATGTCTTATTTGCAATCTCTTCCTAGTGACTATGCATATGCCATTAAAATAAACCCAATTTGCACTTATGGCATAGATGACAAGCCCATGCTTATTGGCATTTGTTTTTCTTGTGATGATATTGATATGCTCCCTTTTCATAATTTATCTCATATGCCATGCCATGCCCACCTAGCTTCGGATATGCATTGTTTTGGATGTTGTCCATTTTCTCCATGTGATATTGCTCATGAGGAGACCCCCATAGTTTTCTCATGCATTTTAGGAGATTTTTATCCACCCCATTCATTGCATGATCCCAATAATTATGTGCACCATATGCTCCCCATGAATGAAAATGCTATTGACGTGCCATATAATTGCATGCTCAATTTGCATCCCCATCGTGTCATACATAATAACTATTCTTTCATGATGGATGACATGTTCTTATACCATGCATCAAATTTCTTTGAGCATTTCTTATCTTATGCTAACTCACATGTGCACATACACGTCATGATGGATGATGTGTACATTTACCACACGCACAATTTCTTTGGTTTGTGTGTCTTTTGTGTAGGTACCCATGCATACTTGTCAACCTCATAATCCCACGAGTTGACAAAACGAGCTCTAGAGAACAACGATGATTTGGGATCTCATGGATCGTTTTTCCCACCGCTCTCTTCACGCAAAGACTTCACACATTTCTTCTACATGGCCCTCACTTGGCTATGGGTTAGTGTTCATTACATATCATATGCCCATCTTGCCATGTTCACTTTGCATGATATGCTATTTACTATGCCTTTGCCATGCATTTGTGACCCATGCTTTGCAGTACACATGTTGATTGACTCTAGCACTTGTATGTGTATTTGCAAGCTTGGTGGAGATATTGCTTGTTCTTGCCATGTTCCTTTTGTGCACCATTCCTATGATGATACTATGATCTTGCTTTGTGTTCTTGCTTGCGATATGTCATGTGCATTACCTATGCCTATTATTTTCTCACATGACATGATTGCCATGATTTACTCTAGTGTGTTGCATCTTCGCTCCACTAGTTTGCACGACTTGATTACTATGCTTGCTTATGTTGCATCACCAATGATTCATACTTGCTCATTTCATGCGGTTGATGACAACCATCTATATTCTTTGCACATGATTCATATTGCTTCTTGTCATATATCTCCATGTGTTGCCTCTCTCATGCTAGATTTGCCATGTATTGAGTGCAATAATGATTCTCTTCTTGCTCATGAGATTGCCCCCATAGCATTCTCGCATATATTTGGAGATTTTGACATATTACTTGTGAAGCATGCTTGTCTTACCTCTTTGCACCATATGCCTAGTGCCATGAATATAGCCATTGTTGCATCATATTATTCTTGCGCTTGTTCTTCTAATGGTTCTGTGCAAGAGAAGAGAACCATCATGATGGATGATGTGTTTATCTACCATGCGCATACATTCTTTGTTTTGTTTTGTGCATGTGTAGGATACTTGGACTTTGTGTCGACTTCCACTTCACATGAGTTGACCATTTGAGCTCTTGAGAGCGAGCCTCATATATTCTACCACGACTCACTTCTACACCACATTTCCTACAACTTTGGCATTGTGAAGAATGCACAAGGACACGCCTTCAAGGTGACATCTTTCTTGAGCTTGGATATTGTGGATCATACTACTTGTGTTGATTGCACCATGATACTTGTTGGTCATCTTAGACCACTTGATTGTGCACATGTTAGAGATCTTGCTTCGACTTGTCATTTTCACATTTCCATGCCTCATGACATATATACCTTGTGTGTTGCATCCAATTCTTGGACTACTTGCTACTATCATATGTTTGGTTGCAAGAATGTCATTTCTTCACATATGCCATGTCCCATTGCTTGTCACATGCTTGACTTGATTGCCTCGCACATGACCAACAATTGCTCTTTCTATTGTGTTGAATGCCACACTATATTCACTACGCCCTATGCACATTATGCTTGGATTGTCTTGCACTTGACCCATGTGTTTAGACACTTCATTTTATTTGGTGTTGTGAATGATTCTTATGCCTACCATAGACCTTTCATTGAGCAATTTGTGAATGCTTTCTATGAACTTGAGGTAGATTCTTATTCTCTTGTCACACATATTTGCATCACTACCTCACATTTGCATCCTTGTCCCCATGATATCATTGCTCGTGCTCAATTGATATGCTTACATGCCATGTCACAATCCTTTGTCACACCCGATGCTATGCTTGATGATGACACTTGGTTGGTGAATCACCTCTTGAATGCTTGATTTTGCACTAACGCTAACCACATTTGTTTTTCCAAGTGTTTGTTGTTCTTGCTTCTTTTGAAGGAATCACTAGACGGTGCGACATTGGAGATTGCCCATTTCGAGTTTCAAGATGATGAGTGCTTGGTGACCGACAACTTCGACAAGGCACCACCATCTCTTTCCCGTGGTGATTTGGTTTTCGATCCGAGGTCGGATCTTTTCCAAGGGGGAGGGGATGATGTGGAGCATCCTACGATCATCACCATGTCAAGAGTCCGTTTGGCAAGTGACACGTGCGACCTCTACTTCTCATGCATAAAGGTGAATCTTCTCCTTTACACGTGCTCACTTGACCCCTTCGAGGATGGTATACTACTTGACACTTCTCCCGTGTGCATGCATAGGTATTGTCGGAGATTCACGGATGTTGAGGAGGAGTGCAAGCGCCAAGGAACAACTACACCATCCGCGAGGGAAGCCTGGAAGCGACGATGGAAGAAGACAATGCTGCTGAAGCTACAGCGGCCGGACATCCGGGCCAAGGGCCGGACATCCGGCGCATGTGCAGCCTCCAAGGAGCTGCCCCAACAAGATGGCCGAAGCATCAGCGGCCGGACATCCGGCCCGTGTGCCCGGACATCCGGCGCCTCGGCAACCCTTGGACATCCGGCGCTCTCCCCCGGAAATCCGGCGCCCCTATCCAGAGAGCACCGTGACCAACCTCGCCAGCCCGGACATCTGGCCCGCCAGCCCGGACATCCGGCACCCCGCGAACGGCCGGACATCCGGCACCCAGCCGGACATCCGGCGCCTGCCTGCGCGCATGGATAGGGCCCGAGGCCCATGTATCCTTTCCCCACTTACCCCTTCGTGGCTAAGACTATATATACTCCATCCCCTTCCTCTAGTTAGGGTTAGGAAATATGACAGCTCATTTGTATGTGAGCTTTGCTCCTACCTATCTCTACTCTTGAGAGAGAGACCACCACTCCTTTGGAGGCCAAGAACTCCATCTAGGAGAAGATCCTACGGGATATCATCAAGACCCCCTCGTGGGAAGATCCGTCTAGGATAGCATCAAGACCTCCTCTTGGAGATGAACCTTACCTTGCATCTTTCCCTTTGTTGTTCATGTACCTTGTGATCTTGTGTGTTTGATTGTCTAGTGGATGTGTGATTAGACTTGTTCTTGAGAGTTTCCCCTTGTGATTTCTCTCTGTTCTTCCCCGTGTTCATCGTGTTCCTCGAGGGATCCCACTCCAAACGTGAAAGATCGGCCTACACCGGGTTTGCCCCGTATCACTCATCGTCATTGAAGCCTGGTTCAGGGGCTACTGAGGGAGTCCTGGATTAGGGGGTCCTCGGATAGCCAGACTCTATGCTTATGTTGGACTGTTGGACTATGAAGATAAAAGATTGAAGACTTCGTCCCGTGTCCGTGTGGGACTCTCCTTTGCGTGGAAGGCAAGCTTGGCGATTCAGATATGTAGATTCCCTTCTATGTAACCGACTTTGTGTAACCCTAGCCCCCTCCGGTGTCTATATAAACTGGAGGGTTTAGTCCGTAGGACAAGAACAATCATAATCATAGGCTAGCTTCTAGGGTTTAGCCTCTACGATCTCGTGGTAGATCAACTCTTGTAATACTCATATCATCAAGATCAATCAAGTAGGAAGTAGGGTATTACCTCCATAGAGAGGGCCCGAACCTGGGTAAACATCGTGTCTCCCACCTCCTATTACCATTAGCCTTAGATGCACAGTTCGGGACCCCCTACCCGAGATCCGTCGGTTTTGACACCGACAGCACCCATGGGGATGCTCGAAGGATGCTCCACATCAAGTTCTTTATGACTAATGTTGAATCCATGGATTATACGTACTCGCACCCTTTCACCTTTGCTAGCCACTCTAGTACCGCACAACTTTCTTCGGTGCATTAAACCCACTTTTTACCCTTCCTCAAAACAGCCACCATACCTACCTATTATGACATTTTCATAGCCATTCCGAGATATATTTCCATGTAATTCAACTGTTCCATTTATTATGGCACATACCATCATTGTCATATTACTTTGCATGATCATGTAGTTGGCAAAGTATTTCTGGCTAGGCCATCGTTCATATTTTTTTATACATGTCACTCTTGATCATTGCACATCCCGGTACATAGCTGGAGGCATCCATATAGAGTCATACCGTTGTTCTAATCGAATTGTAATTTTGAGTTGTAAGTAAATAAAAGTGTGATGACATCATTTTATAACATTGTCACATGTGAGGTTATCAAAATAAAAGAGGACAAAGAAGCCCAAAAAAAGGAGGCCAAAGAAGCCCACAAAAAAGGAGAGAAAAAGAGAGAAGGGACAATGTTACTATCCGTTTCCACACTTGTGCTTCAAAGTAGCACCATGTTCTTCATGATAGATAGTCTCCTATTTTTTCCCTTTCATATAATACTAGTGGGAATTATTCGTTCTAGAACTTGGCTTCTATATTCCAATGATGGGCTTCCTCAAATGCCCTAGGTCTTCATGAGCAAGCAAATTGATGCACATCCACTAGTTTTATTTTGAGCTTTCATACACTTATAGCTCTAGTGCATCCGTTACATGGCAATCCCTACTCACTCACATTGATATCAATTGATGGACATCTCCATAGTCCATTGATTTGCCTAGTTGATGTGAGACTTTCTCCCTTATTTTGTCTATTACCACCTTCTACTCCAACCATAGTGTTATGTCCATGGCTCACGCTCATGTATTGCGTGAAAAGTTGAAAAGGTGGAAGCGCGTTAAAAAGTATGAAACAATTGCTTAGCTGACACCGGGGTGGGCATGATTTATACGTTGTGCTGACAAGAGGGAGCATAACAAGACTACATGATTTTGTAGGGATAACTTTCTTTAGCCATGTTATTTTTGAAGCTTAATGATTTGCTTTCTAGTATGCTTGAAGTATTATTGTTTTTGTGTCAATGAATTTTTGTTTTGAATCATACGATTCTGAATATTCATGCCAAATACAAGAGATTGCCTTGATAAATATGTTAGGTAGCATTCCAGATAAAAATTCTGTTTTTATCATTTACCTACTCGAGGACGAGCAGGAATTAAGCTCGGGGATGCTTGATACGTCTCCAACGTATCTATAATTTTTGATTGTTCCATGCTATTATATTATCTGTTTTGGATGGTTTATATGCATTAATAAGCTACTTTATATTATTTTGGGACTAACCTATTAACCTAGAGCCCAGTGAATGTTTCCGTTTTTCCTTGTTTTTGAGTTTCGTTGAAAAGGAATATCAAACGGAGTCCAAATAGAATAAAACTTTCGCGATGATTTTTCTTGGACCTAAAGACACCTACGAGACTTGGAGGCCAAGTGAGAAGACCCTCGAGGAGACGGCAAGCCAGGGGCGCGCCCTAGGGGGGTGCACCCCTAGGGCTTGTGGCCCCCTCGGAGACCTCCTGACCTCTCTCCTTGGCCTATAAACTCAAATATATTCCAAAACCCTCAGAGAAAGCCACGAAAATACTTTTCCACCACCACAGCCCTCAGATAGATCTCCAAGAACATCTAGAGGCCTTTTCTGGTACTCTGTCGGAGTGGGATTCGATCATGGAGGGCTTCTACATCAACCCTATTGCCTCTTCGATGAAGCGTGAGTAATGTACCGCAGACCTATGGATCCATAGCTAGTAGCTAGACGGCTTCTTCTCTCTATTTGATTCTCAATACCATGTTCTCCTCGATGTTCTTGAAGATCTATCTGATGTAATCTTCTATGGCGATGTGTTTGTCGAGATCCGACAAATTGTGGATTTATGATCAGATAATCTATGAATATTATTTGAATCTTCTCTGACTTCTTATATGCATGATTTCATATCTTTGTATTTCTCTTCGAATTATCGGTTTGGTTTGGCCAACTAGATTGGTATTTCTTGCAATGGGAGAGGTGCTTAGTCTTGGGTTCAATCTTGCGGTGTCCTCACCTAGTGACAAAGTAGGGGCAGCGAGGCACGTATTGTATTATTGCCATCGATATAAAAAGTTGGTGTTTTCATCATATTGCTTGAGTTTATCCCTCTACATCATGTCATCTTACTTAAGGTGTTACTTCGTTCTTTATGAACTTAATACTCTAGATGCATGCTGGATAGCGGTTGATGTGTGGAGTAATAGTGGTAGATGCAGGCAGGAGTCGGTCTACTCGACACGGATGTGATGCCTATATGCATAATCATTGCCTTGGATATCATCATAACTTTGCGCTTTTCTATCAATTGCTCAACAATAATTTGTCCACCCACCATATTATTTGCCTTCAAGAGAGAAGCCTCTAGTGAAACCTATGGCCCCCGGGTCTATTTTCCATCATATTTTCTTTTCAATCTACTATTTTGCAATCTTTAATTTTCATATCTATAAACAAAAAAACCCAAAAATGTTTAGTTATCTTTTAGTTTTATCTATCTCTATTAGATCTCACCTTTGCAATTGATCGTGAAGGGATTGACAACCCCCACTACAAAAAATACACTTCCGTGATGATGCATGTTTGTCACAGTAGGTTACGTTTTTGGTCATGCATGTACATCCATGACAATTTTATGACAGAATCAAGATAGTCATACCCGTGCTGTGGTAGAAGTGTTCCATGGCATTACCAAAATTATCATCATGGAAGTGTCCACTTCCATGATGATAAATCGCGCGCCATGGAAGTGCTTTCGTCAAGGGTGACCGACACGTGGCATCCACCATATTGGGTCGTCGTTAAGCTATCGGGTCCGGTTTTGGATCCGATAACCCGCTAGCAGCCACGACCAATGGGGATTTTCCACGTGTAAATTCCTCATTGGCCAAAGGAACCCCGTGTCGGCTCACCATTGGGACAGATGTCATCCACTCATTGGACCGAAGGCGCCTATGATATGTCGACACGTGGCACGGCCCAACAGAGGCCCATATAGGTTAAAACATTGGCCCAGTCAAAGGCCCGTAGTATTTACTTAGGTACTAGTGGGCCAGCCCAATAACAACATGTTTAAACATGGCCCAATTATGGCCCGAAGCTAGATCTGGCCCGTTAATTGTTCACTGAATATTTGGGCCCAATTACGGCCCAGTGACATTATGGCCAGTTAGAGGCCCGATGTAGACATGGGCCCATTTCAGCCCAGTGTGTCTTTCGGCTTGGGAATGGCCTGTGCTACCCATGGGCCATATATGGTCCGACGCGACATCCGGACCTCTAACGGCCCGAAAGGTGGCAACAATTCATCCCAACGTGAATTTGGGCATGTTGACGGCCTGTCGTATAATTCAGCCCGTTGATACCTCTACAAAGCTTTCGGCCTGTTAAAGGCCCATGATATCAGTGGGCCAACTAAGGCCCGAGATATGTTTCAGACTGGTAATGACCCGTCATATAACTCAGCCAAAAAAAGCCCGGTCTAAATTTTAGCTTGCTTAAGGCCCGTCGACGACTAGTGAAAATTGAGGCCCACCATTCATTTCGGCATGCAAAAGGCCCATGGTTACTACTGGGCCATAACGGGCCAGCACAATATTCAGCCTGTTGATGTCCCAAAGCTACATGGGCACAACTAAGCTTTGGGTCCACTAAAGGCCCAACTAAACTGTGGGCCGAACGTAAGCCCGTGTATGATGTGGGCCTGGCGCAAAGTGTGAAGGCCCCAATGGCCTTTCAGGCCCAAGAAAGTTGCAGGCCGGCCCAATTGTGGCCCGCTAAAAAGCAGGCCAGTTAGAGGTGAATGTTTCGGCCCGGTCGACTACATCAGATATTCTCCATTTATTTTCAGATAGCGAATGATGGCATTAACTAGTAGGAATTAAGAACAAACCTATTCTATACAATAAAGAAATTATGGCATAGTAATTTAGAATAAACCTACACTGTACAATAAAGGATTTATGGTATATTACATCCACTGGGCATCGAAGTTCACCACAAGTGATCATAAAGTGCAACGAAGAAGCAGATTACACAAACTTTGCGCCTTTGTAGAGTAACAAAAAAAATATTGAACCAAGACCACTTCCAAGACAATTGAAGAAAGTTTATCCTTGCACGGGAACTGCTGCGCAAGCTGCCGTGCAAGGCTGTGAGACCGGCCTAGCATGTCGGTCATAGCTTCCAGATGAAGTTGTTTAGCAATTAGGTTCTCTTTGGTGTTCTCCGCAATCTTTCTTAGAGATAGGACTTCAAGTCAAAGTTGAGTTGCAGAATGCCTTTCTGCTAGAACTTGGGACTAAAGAAGTCGAACTGATTCAGACAACGAATTCTGTGAGCTTGTCTGACTGCTAGTCTCAAGTAACTTGAACACTGCATCAAGACAAGACTTTGGGGTTGTCTCACTTTCTTCAAGATGTTTGGCCTTCTTTGCTGCAATATATGTTGGGTTTATGTCACAGCCTTCAGCATACTTGTGCATGCCATCAGGCATCTCACCCTGAAACAAGCAGAGAGATGATAGGTTTTGTATGTGTATAAACAAAGATGATAACTGTGTTGTTAATTCCATCCAATTTCAAATTAGAAAATAAAGAGTAAGTTCAAAATATCAATAGCATAAATTGGCATTGTTCATAATGCGGGGAGCTTCATCACACTACTGGATTACCATGACAACATAACAAGCATAGATGAAGGCCAAAGACAATCATTGTATCTATTTTGGTTAATGTGCATGGCATGTTGTTCATATCATCAGCTACATTAGTAAGATAAAACAGGAGATGACAAGGTGCAAACGTGGGCTGCTTCACCACACACTGAATTATAGATCCACAAAAACAAGCATACATATAGGGAGTATTGAGTAATGTGCATGGTATGAGTAAGGAATTTGGTTTTACAAGTAAAACTTGGAACTTACGGTTGTTGCGACCATGCATTTTCATAGAAACAGCAAACTAAATAGTAGTTAATGATAGGGAGTATGAGAAAATTAAAAAACAGTTGAGGGCAAAGGCTTTAGAAGGACTGACTTACATTAAGAGTTAACACCAGCTTTATAATGCCCTTCTCCATGTCAAGGGAAGGAAAACTCAAGAATTTAGCACAGAATCTTCTTCATAAGCATTGCCTGTACTCTACATTTTGTAGAGAGTAATTATAGATATGATAATACTGGAAGGGATAGAGGATAATGAGGATAAGATGCAGATTGATGCTACATAATCAACTACCAATCCTTGGAAGTACAAGCATTACAGGACAAAATGTACTGACAAGAGTAATGGGCTACACTTCTGCACTGGCATTGTCTGTGTATTCAATTTTTTGGGAAGATTAAATATAGATCTGATATTTTTTAGTAAATGGTGGGCGAGGGAAATAAGATGCAAAATTCTACACAATGAACCAATCCGTCTTCCCATAATATAAGTGTTTTGAACACTGGTGTACTTTACAAAATGTTCTTATATTATGGGATGGAAGGAGTAGTTGTTAATGTAAGTATGGTGATTGACGATGTTCATTCCTTACAAGAGGACCGAAGAGCTAAAACTCTTCAAAAGCATTGGGTTGATTCTAAATTTATGTAAGAGTCCATACGGATCTTATAATTTCCACCAAATGGATGATAACGAGGCTAACATGTGCAGTGATACTACATAATCAACCAGCTATGAAAGTAAGTATGGTCATACAGGGCAAGAGGTACTCACAAGAGCAATGCAGTGTGCAGTATAGTTGCGAGATTCCGTGGTCCCTTGAGAATGGATGTTCTTCTGCAAATAGTTTCCATACAAGTGAGACGTTAAGGCACATGCAAAAATGTAGTTCAAATTGTGATGTGATATCATAGATAGTACCTTACGCTACAGATGAGACCAATGTGTAACAAGATTATTCCAGTCATTGTCTGATAAATGTAGCACTGAAGACTTTACATAAATTTCGTTTAGACGCTTGCCATAGAAGTGCACTTGCCTCAGGTAGGAACGATACTTCATCAATGAGTGCTTGAAAAGCGCAACCAACCCTTGCTTGTCTTGACAATCCAGTTTGGTCCTTGCCTATTTAAAAGAATGAAATCTTGTGTCTTCTGTCAGCAGAAACATATGCAGTAACTACCACGAATAACATTAGTACATTACTTACGCATAAGTTGCTGAGGAAGATTGGAAATTGTTCTTTGTCTCTGGTATAATCTTTCCATGAAGGAAAGATGCACACAAAGTTCCTGACAACAATATAAGCTTCATCTTGTAAACTGGGAAGAAGTGGAACAAGAGTCCTATTTGCTGCAATTGGGGCTCTCTCTTGTTCGAAAAGGGATTTGGCAACTGGATTTGGTGTAATCTGTGTTGGAATGGGGGTTTTGCATCGTAGAGGTGGTGCTATGTTAACTGGCATCATCATACTGTTTGCGGCAGTTGGGGTCTACTGAGTTGGGGCATCATAGATGGCCAGTGTAGTAGGGCTAGAGTCTGCTAGAGTTGTGGCCGTGTTTTCTGGTTTTGGTGATATTGCAACTACACCTAATCTGCTATTTGATTTATCAGGTGTCACTACCTTTTTGAAATACTTTGCTCATGCTCCTCCGCAATCAGCAATTGCCCTCTTCCTTCTGAACATCTGACACACAAGAACATCATTTGAATGGATAAATATGGTATGATGACAGATGGAATATGTGTTGAAAATGGATAGGCAGGCCGTATTCACATACACAAAGTGTAAACTAAGCTAATGGCAGTGCAACAAAGTAGAAGCAATGCAAAGCATCAGTTGCAAGATATGTGCGACCAATATAACCTCTGACTCCTCCACTAGGGAGCTACATTGACTTGGGTCTCCCTCTAGCTCAGAATCATTGTTAAGATCATATTCTGAGCTTGAATCTGTAGGTGGAGAGCGTTTGCATTGCATTGCATCTAGAATTGATTTCAGTCCATTAATGCCAAGTTTGACAGCCATGGCATTGTTCTTCTTTATTCATTTCATGCGCGCAAGATCATAATCATTATGATGTCATTCGGTACCTGAGATTCATGAAAGCATAAAAAGTAGTCAGATTATCTATGGAATGCATTGCGGATTCAACTCGAAGAGTGTCTCCCTATAAACCCCTTCATATGCAATGTTCACCCCCAACTGTGCTCACCAGACCACACACAGAAATACAAACCTCTTATGTCTCTATAACAGGCAGACACACATTTCAAAACTGATGTAGGAACATTAGAATAATATCAAATTCGTATTTGAACAAATAAACTAATGAATTATGATTGGCATAATGTTTAGCTTCAAGGGTGGAATGCTGGTAGTGCGACACAAAGCAAGTAGGCAGATTGTATTCCATGTAAAAGATCGTAGTGTATGTAAAAGGTGGAAATGATCTTTCTATACAATGAAGTGTTCGTTGCCCACAAATGAAGGAAGAGATCACATAGAGAAATATTATTCACTCATGTCTACGGTTCCAGTATTTTGTAACAGGGTTATCCACCCTAAAATAATATTGACAACAAATATGACTAGGCAAGCATAGATGTAGTGAAACAATCATTACTTGTGATCTTACTAGGACAAGTATGCAGAATTGTAACTGCAGTAAGAGACCGTCCAAAATCTAAATCAAGAAGTTGGTCTAGCACTTATTGTTTGCAACTAATCGGCGTGAATAATTGGATATCATATCGAATGAGTAAGAAAGACAAGTAAAATTGTCAATAAAACCTAGCCTGCAGTAGTAATCTGGGTCCATGTCACTATGACCAACAGTCCAAGATGACTAGTGTCTGTTCCTAGGGACGGAATTTTGAAACCCTGTGAACTTTACAAGTAGTAAAGATTACCAAAATACATGTGAACCATTAAGTGTAGGTAGCACTCAGTACACAACAAACCTTAATGACAGTCCTGCCTAATGAGTAATGAATCAATTAGAAAATGGGTGATGAGGAGTGGCCGCTGAGTGTTGAGGACGTATCTCAGGATAAATCGGGTTGGCTTAGTGGCTGATGCACGCCTGAGCCCTGAACGGACTGGGAAGGTAGTCATGACGGCGCGCCCGCACAATGGTGACGCTGTTGGGCGAGCGGCTCCTGACCTCCTGTTAGCCCGGCATCTCCTCCTAGAGTCATGACGTCTCAGGACGGCAAGTCGCTGATGAGGCAGGCGGCTGGGGGCGAGTAGAGATTGGAAGCGTAGCAGAACAGAGGGGAATCGGGGCCTAGACCGACCCATAATCCCAGGGTGGGCCACGGCCCACCATGGGCACCCTGTAGATACACACCCAAGCGGCGTACATGCATTTTCAAAACTAAATTAGGAACATTTAGCTGACTAATTAAACGACTCTGTTTTAATAATATCATATTATTATTTTAACAACTAAGCTTGTTTAGCTTGATGGGTGGAGCAGTGCTATTATGACACGAAGCACGGGAGAAACCCTAAGCATTTTTTTAGCAAAAGAGGGTTTCCCCTCCGATTTCTATTAAAGAAACCACCACGGAACCAACATGATCAATTATACCCTATTATGACTGTGCCATGGCAGATTTAAAGCTGCAAACCACAGAAATGCTATTTACCATCCATTGTTTGCTTCGAACTAAGAACTAAATTCTAAGAGCTGAAAAGAAAGTACAGTAACCAAGTTACAATCAATTTTCTGGTTGAGATCAAAAAGTGAGTAGATATGAAGTACCACCTCTCTTGCGGCACCATGTAGGCATCAGGGGTGTGATGGTTGTCGGTGGCGTTGAAGCAGATATGCGATGGTAGATGGGTGCATAGGGGGATAAGTCTCGTTGCCATGGACGAGAAAGTCACGTGAGCGGCCCCGACAAAGAGGACGACTGTGCCGATGAAGCGAGAGGACGCGATGCAAGGCTCCTGGTCTGTCACCGTGAATGAGAAACGACCATCTCTAGCAGTGGACGACGCGGTCTTGGTAGGAGCTCCAGCATGGTGGAGGACGGTGGCGATAGATGGGGTGGAGGACAGCGGCGATGGATGGGATGGCGGATGGAGGAGGCTGGTGTGGGGACGGTGTTCTAGCGCGGACGGTGTATGAATTGGAAAATGGAGGTAGAGGTATGGGGAACCATGTTTTTGGAATGCACCTGTCTGAAATATGGAAATTATGAACTTAGCCCCCGTTTAAAATTTGGACGTCACGTCGGTTGGGGATAACACAGTAATCTCCCCAATATTTGCCCATAGCGATTTCGGGCAAGGAGAGGGTGTTTTGGCGCCCATTGGCGCCCACGGTGTATGAATGGGGCTGACAGGTAGGGCGGTTGTGTCATGTCTGAGTGAAGTTACGAACCTGCCCCTATTGAAAATATTTGCCTGCATCGATTTTGGCCGAGTCGAGTTTGTTTTGCTGCCCACCGTGTATGAATGGGGAAATGGAGGGAGAGACAGACGTCATTCGGACGAGCTTGAATCAAATGTGTTTTGCCGCTCATGTTTTGCACCCACCTGTCGGAATGGGCTCAGAGGCGGTCGTGTCACATCTAGTTGAAGTTACTAACCTACCCCTATTGAGAACCATGGAAACCGGGCAGATGCATTGTCCGTGTAAGGGGTAGACAGTAATTTCCATCTCCCAAACATTGGGTTTGGGCAGCCGATGTGGGAGTGGACATTTTGCCGCTTCTTTCGAATTTTGGGACAATAAGCATCCACGTTTACCCTGGCAACTAAATTCAAATCCATTCTTTATTCCTATATGAATCTTTATAAATCATTCTATGTGTTCTTATATATCTTCAAAAGCACGACAAAGATGTATTCCATTGTCATATATGAATATGATTTACAAATGCCGATACTCGAATTCAGAAGCTAGAATCTAGTTTAAGGTGAATTTGAATATTTGAAACCACTTTATGTCAATCTCAAGTGTCACACGCAACATATTGTGTACTCCCATTTACATATGTACAAAAGCGATGTCTCAAGATTCAAAATACCGAGTCAATCAACCAATAATGTATAAAACTAGCTGACATATAAACACTTATAGACTATATGGATATATAATATCAACTAACATACATAAGCCAGGCCGCAGTACTTTTTTTGCTAGAAGAGCATCCTTTTTTAGCGAAGCTAGTACAACATCTTGGCCCATTCATATGCATGCCACTCAAGGACCATTTATACTACTATTATTGCTGAATGCACATTCTATCCGATTGACATATTCGTAGGTTTGGCACAACAATCAAAATGAAATGTCTTAGAGTCTTATCAATTAAATACAGACTTGTGCTCAAAAAAATTACAACCCAAAAAAACAAAAAACAATTATTACATGATCTCTAAAACAAATAGTTTGTTACATGAACAAACAACACAAAGGTTATTCAGCTACGAAAAGAACATTTCACCCATGATTTACCAAGTGGGAATTAAATTTCCTTTTTTCCTTCAGGACCTTAACAATGCAGTCAGTCTCAGCTTTGCTTCCTTTTGAAATCCACCAAATATTTAATGGTTGTCTTGAGTACTCCTTGTGATTGTGCTGTTTGCTTCCTCAACATGTCAACTTCATCTCTAAGTGCAGAAGCAGAATCTCTTTCTACCAATAGTGTAGCCTCTAGAGCATCAGCGGTTGGCAATTCATGATGCACCATTGGGCCGGTGCCACTGCTGTGGGATGATACAATGTCCATGGGGACCTCGCTCTTTGATTTTGGGCTAACCTATTTTGCCATTAAAGTTCCGATTGGATTTCGAAGAGTTGAAGTTAGCAAAACATCTCAACTGGGAGTTATAATAGCAAACCAGTTAAACAAACAAGGAATTAAAGAGTTTCAATTGGATGCTGAAAAGTAGTTATTAACATCATTGTAACCGGTTGCAGCAGCAATGCAGTTAAACAAACAAGTTTTGCAAAAGGTACCTATAGTGGCATTCGAGTTTCTCTTAGATCCTAAAAAGTTGAGTAGCCAGTAACATGATTAGAGCAACCGGTTGCAGCAGCAAACCTGTTACACAAATATATTTTTAAAAATATACCTGCTGTGCAATTGGACTTCCAATTGGATCCTGGAAACTTGAAGTTGGTAAGATGATTAAAGCAACAAGTTACAATAGCAAACCAGGTAAACAAGGAAGTTTCTAACAACATACTTATTGTGCCAACAGAGTTTCAGTTGGATCCTGCAAACTTGAATGTTAGAAATCATAAATAAAGTGTTGCAAGAGCCATAGGAAACTAACATCAAACTAGTAAAACTAACCAGTTTTGGCAACGTATTTAATTACACATGAACTAGTAAAACTAACAAGTTCATGGCAATGTATTAAATAACAAGTCGGTACCGTTTACCAACAACACAGACATCTGTAATTTCTTTGATGTGAGGAAAATGATTCCAACAGATATATATATAAGTTAAAAGATAGTGTCCCTCATATAAACCTGACAATTGTCTATCTATGAACATGCAAACATTACTAGTGCTACAAGTGATAACAGCAAACCATTTAAACAAACGGGGTATCAGAACCTAAATACACATGAATTATGTTGCACCCTAGAAGTACATATGACCAGCTATCTACGTGTTTAAGTAGTTATTTAAGTTCAAGCAAACAGGTAATTCTTAACAGTACGTATCAAACACATAGATAGGCGCAGTCTATAATAGGATTAACAAGCTATGGAATTTTGTAATCAATAGCAAACTAAATTAAGACAAGCAACCTAATTGAACAATTTTGCAATAAGTGGCTAACTAAAATTCCGAGAAGCAGGTGACTGAACTTATGCTAGCTCTTTGTACAGGCACACTGCAACTTCTATTTTTCTTACAAGGTTCTACGAAGGAGTCCATGGCATCAATTGCTTGGATACGCAGTCCCAATACTTCTTTCTTCCCACACTGCATTGGTAAGTCCAATGGTTAATCTGATAAGATGGTGCATCCTTGATATGTTATATGAGGACGGGTTGTTAGACTAGTTGTAGCCACACACATCACATTGGCTTTTACTGCATATTTCGTGCGATTACATTTGGCATATCGAGATGTAAGCAATCTAGGATGAAAATACTAGCATCCTTCACATTATTGGCGAACTCAGTTCATAGAAACAAGCAATTCAACCATTCCGTGGGTAAATCAAAAGCGCCACTGGAATATTTTTCACTACCCCAATCATACACGCAAAAAGGGGCGAAGACACCATAGGGGCTGGTATGGGCGGCCGCCTCGGGTGGCTGGAAAGTGTGCACCTAGTTTGAGTCATCCACGTTGGCCAGGCTAGTTTTGTTCATGCCAACGCACGAGCAGGCAATGTAAAATATGAAGAAAAATGTTTCAATTTGGATGGGCCAATAACGTAAGTGCAAGGCAGGCCCTATAGCAGGCTCGCGGCCCAAACGAGCGCCTCCCATGTCGATCGACAGCAGGAAAAATCCCAATTTGTTCGCTCCAGCCTCTAGTCTGGTTCGCTCCTAACCTAGCCGCCACTAGACAGACCGACACAGCACTTCCTCACGCCCTCATTGGACGCTGGTCGCCGGGCTTCAAGCGAATGGAAGGAAAAGAAGCCAAAGATACAACCCTGGGTGTAGCCTGTGTGGGAGGCAACGGCGGCAGCACAGACATGGCATCGAGCTTGCGCAAACGGACAATCGCAGCTTACAAGAGCAGCATGTGCAACGAGCAGGTACATCACATCCCTGATTATATCTAATTCAATGTTCAATTTCTGGCCAATAATTAAACCTGACTGTGTTGTAAAACTGCTTGTATGTAGGGAATCTATGGGAAAATGAAACCAATTTCTGCTTATTTTGTAACTGCCCCAATCAATACTGAACTGACTGAACCTGATGTATCTAATCAAGTTTCTGGTGCAAACATACAAGCTCATGTTGTTCTTGAGCCTGAAGTGTCTAATGGAGAGACTGCTAATGAAGGATTTGATGCAAACATTTTACATGCTCCTGGTGATGAACATATAGTCTCTAACGAGGGATCTAATGCAAGCATTTTTCAAGCTCCAATTGAAGGATTTAGTGTCTAATGATGATCTGCTATGTTGACAGTGACATGGAGATTTGCGGGCATTGATGACAAGCAAATTATAGTACATTCTCATGGCTTGAGGAAACGTCGAGGCCATCTGCCAGAAAGTCCCCGTATCATGACAACGTAGCATAAATACTTTTCTAATATGTTGTTTGAAACTATTGGCATACTTATGCGGGATAGATATATTGACATGCAGTTTGCGCACTGGTTATAGGTGCAATTACACTTTGATATTTTCAGCCAGAGAACGAATAATTCAAGCAGGTATAGACCATGTTAGTAGTCCTTTTACACCATGTTGCATTTTGTGTTTTTGATGCTTACATCATTTAGTGTTTTATAATCTAGAACTACTTTGGATCATAAGCTGGTTTTCAAAGTGCATGTAGCTTCACATTTCTAAAGTTATGTTGATTTCTGGAGTGCAAGTGCCTTCGTATTTTTAAGTTAAATTTTCGCCCCTGGTAACTTGAATTCGTGGATCTTCCACTGCACACACAAATCATACACGTACACTAGTACGAATTAAATGAAATGAAGGGACTTACGCTAGCTCGTCGTACACGCACACTGCAGCTCTGCTTGCGCTTGGGATGTTCCATGTACAAGTCCATGTTACCACTTGCTTGGATGTGCAGGCCTTGTACTCCTTGCATCCCCCTCTGCATTTTTGACACGGCGAATGGTTGATCAAATAAGAGGAGTCTACCTTGCTGTTGTACCAGAGGACAGGTACTTACAAGGTTATACCAGTGTGCAGTATGTGTACCAGATCCCGTAGCGCTGTCATGCTTCGCTAAAAAAGGTTTTTCTTGTTTCAGATGATATCTCCAGAAGAAATAAGAGTAAAAGTCAGAGTTGCATAGGTGTGTAAGCTAAGAGAGAAGCGAAAGGATATCCAAACGTCATCGGAACAGTGCACTAGGGAGTGATATGTGGATACCTAGCTCAGGCCAGTGTTTGGGCATGCTCGCCTAGCTAGAGTGCGGGTCACTTCAGAGCCATTGAGGGTGATACGCTTGCATTGGCTGGCCGTGCACGGATGCCGAACTTGAGTAGCAACGGACCGCTATGATGCGGTGGACGAGACCGTTGGTGAAGCCCCAACAGCCTCGACGGGCGGAGGTGCGAGGATGTGCTCGGTGAAGTAGCCCCGGTGAGGTGGGAGACGGCGTCGATGAAGCACACCTGATGCACTAGAAGTCGGTGTCTGTCAGGCACGTCAGTTGCGGCGGACGATGTTGTCCATGGACCACCCTGTGCGGTGGACGGGGGCGTAGATGAGGTCGCTCCGATGTGGTGGTGAAGCGCGACCGTCGTCTTCGTCATCATCATCCGGCACAGAGGTGGCGAAAGAGACGAGATGTGGGGCGATTTGAATTTTGCTTGGGTTGGTGACGAATTAGGGATTTGAGCGCTCTAGGTGCGGAAGGGGATGTTGGAGATGGGAGATTTTGTAGGGCTAGAATTGGGTCTGCCAGATATTTCAATCTGAAACGTGGAAGGGAGGGAGGGGTGGGTGGCTGGGTGCTAGCGTCCGTACGACACACGCGACCACCACGACATGACCCTGGTCTTCCTGGTGCACCTACATTTGAGAATGCAAACGAATCTTCTTCCGTTTGCAAACGAATCTGTATGTATTACCATACCTGTGTTTTCCTTGCAAATAATTAGTCATTCGAAATGAGATACTATAAATTAATTAATGAGGAGTTATTTGAATTAGAGTGTGTGTCACATAGCGATCTCCAATTCTAACGTGGATTTCGCATTTCACGGTATCAATGCTACTTTTTAAATACACAATTTCATATGTGTATGATGAACACCATGGTAGTGAGAGAACTTTGGATGGATTCAAACATATGACCTACAAAATAGCAAAACAATCGAGCCAATCTCAACTTTTCCAAACCTAGTATGGCACGAATTCGAAATAATTACGGAAGCCATATGCATGGTCCTCAATTCAAATTTTACAATGTACACTAAATTGAAACGTCGATATTAAGTGTCATACTATCTACATTCAAATGTTGTTGTTAGGCCCACCCCATTGACACACACGCTACATACTACCTGTATCGATCTATCTTCCTCTCCTAACCACCTTAGGAAGCTATCAGTTTCCGACACACGTTCATTCTTTCTCTCCATGTTTTGATCTCTAACTCTCTCAACTACACAACCCCCTTTTACCACTCGGTTACCAAATGTATCTACCTCACACACACCCGCCATTGCACTCCATGTCGAGCTCTCTCTCTCTCTATCCCTCCCACCCTCTCTCGCTAGATACATCCATTGCCTATGCAGATGCCCCCTCTCGTGCGCACGCACACATGTTGTCTATCTAGGTCACTCTCTCAAGACTGTCTCACTCTTTCTTCCGCACCACGGGCCACACTCGCTCAATCTTGCTCTGTTTATCTAAGTCTCAATTAACATCACTTTCTTTCACACACAAATGATATATCTCCATGTTCGGGCCTCGATCAACACACTTTATACTCTCTCACGCAGATTGTCTATCTAGGTCAATCCATCCAAGCCGCTCCAACTCTTTCGGCCTCATGCTGGGCCATGCTCGCTCAATCTCTCTCTCTCTCACTCTCTCTCTCTCTCTTTCTGTCTCTATCTCTCTATCTCTCTCTCCCTCTCTCTCTCTCTCGCTCTCTCTCTCTCTCTCTCTCTCTCTCTCTCTCTCTTCTCTTTGTATGTCTCGATTGACCTCGCTCTTTCTAGGACAGAAACGATATATCTCCATGTTTGAACCCAGTTTGACATATTCATGTTCTATACTCTCTCACACACATTGTCTATCTAGGTCACTCTCTCCAACCCGTCTCACTCTTTTGATCGCACGACTACCCACACTCGCTCAATATCTCTGCCTTTATATATGTAATCGATTGACCTTGCTTCCTCCCACACACAAAATATATCTACATGTCTATGACTGGATCGTCTCTCAAGCTCTATCTTACATCTGTCACCCTTCCCGAAACCTCAATCGAACAATATCTCTCCAGAGCATATATATATGTTTTCAACGAATGCCAGACCACACTCACTTTGTCTCTCTATCTATTTGTGTCTCGGTTGACCTTGCTTTCCCACGCCGTATCTTCCACACATTGAAGCTACCTCTCCATCCCTCACAGAGCCGGAGCTATTTACATTGCGAGGGGGGCTCCAACCTTGGATTAATTTGTGAGCGCATTTATTCCGGTGGGTTTAGATTATACTTTCATAGCAATCGGCCCACAACTACTCCAAACACAGTTGCAACCCCCGCACCTCCCCCAATTGACTTCCCCCTGCCTCGGTCATCGCTCTCTCGCATGTCCTTTCTCACCTTCAACGTCGCACCATGGTATTTTTGCAAAAAAAACTTTGTAATTCTCTTTACTTATTACTCCCTCCGTCCAAAAATACTTGTCATCAAAATGGATAAAAAGAGATGTATCTAGAACTAAAACAGGTCTAGATATATCTCCTTTTATCCATTTTGATGATAAGTATTTCCGGATGGAGGGAGTACAAATTAGCTACAAAACTACACACCGATTGTCCACCTGTAATGGAACAAATTTCGACCGACAAATTAAAGTGCTACAAACTACACACCGAGGGGCCACTACAAAAAAAATATACTTCCGTGATGATACGTGTTTGCCATAGTAGGTCGCATTTTTTGTCATGCATGTACATCCATGATGATTTTATGACAGAATCAAGATAGTCATACCTGTGATGTCGTAGAAGTGTTCCATGACATTAGCAAAATTATCATCACGGAAGTGTCCACTTCCATGACGATAAATCGTGCGTCATAGAAGTGCTTTCGTCAAGGGTGACCGACACGTGGCATCCACCATAACGGAACGCCGTTAAGCTCTCGGGTCGGGTTTTGGATCCGATAACCCATTAACAGCCCGGACCAATGGGAAATTTCCACGTGTAAAATTCTGATTGGCTGAAGGGAACACCTGTCAGCTCGTCAGTGGGCCAGATGTCGCCCGTCCATTGGAGGAGACATACCTATCATACGTTGACACGTGGCTGGGCCCAACAGAGGCACATATAAGTTAAAAAGGCCGGCCCAGTCAAAGGCCCGGAGTACTTAATCAGGTACTAGTGGGCCAGCCCAATAACGGCCTGCTTAATAAAGGCCCATTTACGGCCCGAAGCCAGATCTGGCCCTTTAATCGTTCGCCCAATATTTGGGCCCATTTACGGCCCGAAGCCAGATCCGACCTGTTAACTGTTCGCCCAGTATTTGGGCCCATTTGTGGCCCGAAGCCAGATCTGGCCTGTTAAATGTTCGCCGAATATTTGGGCCCAACTACAGCCCAGTGACTTTCGGCCTGTTAGAGGCCTGATGTAGACATGAGCCAATTTCAGCCGGTGTGACTTTCGGCCTGGGAATGGCCCGTGCTGCCCATGGGCTATATATGGTCTGACGGGACATCGGGCCCACTAACGGCCCGTGCTAAAGGTGGCAACAGTTAATCCCAACGTGACTTTGGTCCTGTTAAAGGCCTGTCGCGTAATTCGGCCCGTTGATGCCTGTACTAAGCTTTCGGCCTCTTAAAGGCCCATGATATCAGTGGGCCAACTAAGGCCCAAGATATGTTTTGGTCTAGTAATGGCCCGTGAGCTAACTTGGCCCAAAAAGGCCCGGTCTACATTTCAGCCTGTTGAAGGCCCGTCGACGACTAGTGAAAATTGAGGCCCAACATGCATTTCGGCCTGCTAAAGGCCCGTGGTTTCATCTCGGCCGTAATAGGCTAGTACAGTATTCAGCCTGTTAATGTCCCAACGCTACCTGGGCCAAACTAAGCGCTGGGTCGACAAAAGGCCCAACTAAAATATAGGTCGGTGTAAGTTGTGGGCCTGGCGCAATGTGTGAAGGCCCCAATCATTCGGGCCCAAGAAAGACGCAGGCCGGCCGAATTGTGGCCCACTAAAAACCAGGCCAGTTAGAATCGAATGTTTCGGCCCGGTCAACTACATCTGATTTTTTTTCAGATAGCGAATGATGGCAGTAACTAGTAGGAATTCAGAACAAACCTACTCTATACAATAAAGAAATTACAGCATAGTAACTAAGAATAAACCTACACTATACAATAAAGGATTTAAGGTATATTACATCCACTGGGCATCGAAGTTCGCCACCTGTGATCATAAAGCGCAACGAAGAAGCAGATTACAAAAACTGGGCACCATTGCAGCGTAACAAAATAATACTGAACCGAGACCGCTTCCAAGACAGTTCAAGAAAGGTTAGCCTTGCGGGGGAACTGCTGCGCAAGCTGCTGAGCAAGGCTATGAGACCGGCCTAGCATGTCGGTCATAGCTTCCAGGTGTACCTGTTTAGCGACGAGGTTCTCATTGGTGTTCTCCGCAATCTTTCTTAGAGATAGGACTTCAAGTCGAAGTTGAGTTGCAGAATGCCTTTCTGCTAGAACTTGGGACTGAAGAAGTCGAACTGATTCAGACAACGAATTCTGCGAGCTTGTCTGACTGCTAGTATCAAGTAACTTGAACGCGGCATCAAGACAAGACTTTGGGGTTGTCTCGCTATCTTCAAGATGTTTTGCCTTCTTTGCTGCAATATATGTTGAGTTTGTCTCACTGCCTTCATCAGACTTGTGCATGCCATCAGGCATATCACCATGAAACAAAGCAGAGAGATGACAGGTTTTGCACATGTATAAACAAAGATGATAACTGTGCTGTCAATTCCATCCAATTTCAAATTAGAAATCAAAGAGTAAGTTCAAAATATCAATAGGATAATTTGGCATTGTTCATAATGTGGGGAGCTTCACCACACTACTGGATTACCATGTCAACATAACAAGCATAGATGAAGGGCAAAGAAAATCATTGTATCTATTTTGGATAATGTGCATGTCATGTTGTTTATATCATCAACCACATCAGTAAGATAAAACAGGAGATGACAAGGTGCAAATGTGGACTGCTTCACCACACATTGGATTATAGATCCACAAAACAAGCATACATATAGGGACTATTAAGTAATGTGCATGGTATGAATAAGAAATTTGGTTTTACAAGTCAAACTTAGAACTTACGGTTCTTGCGAACATGCATTGTGGTAGAAACAGCAAACTAAACAGCAGTAAACGATAGGGAGTATGAGCAAATTAAATAGTAGTTGAGGATAAAGTCTTTAGAAGGAATGAATTACATTAGTAGTTAACACCAGATTTATAATGCCCTTCTCCATGTCAAGGGAAGGATAACTCAAGAATTTCAGCACATAATCTTCTTCATAAGCATTGCCTGTACTCTACATTTTGTAGAGAGTAATTATAGATATGATAATACTGGAAGGGATAGAGGATAATGAAGATAAGATGCAGATTGATGCTACATAATCAACTACCAATCCCTGGAAGTACAAGCATTATAGGATAAAATGTACTGACAAGAGCAATGGGCTACACTTCTGCACTGGCATTGTCTGTGTATTCTACTTGTTGGTAAGATTAAATATAGATCTGATCTTTTTTAAGTAAATGGTGGGCGAGGGAGATAAGATGCAGAATGCTACACAATGAACCAATACCTCTTCCCATAATACAAGAGTGTTTTGAACATTGGTGTACTGTACAAACGTTCTTATATTATGGGACGGAGGGAGGAGCTGTTAATGTAAGTACAGTGATAGACCACATTCAGTCCTTACAAGAGGACTGCAGAGCTAAACCTCTTCAAAAGCATTAGGTTGATTCTAAATTATTGTAAGAGTCCATATGGATCTTATAATGTCCACCAAATGGACGATTACGAGGCTAACATGTGCAGTGATGCTACATAATCAAACAACTATAAAAGTAAGTATGGTCATACAGGGCAAGAGGTACTCACAAGAGCAATGCGGTGTGCAGTATAGTTGCGAGATTTTGTGGTCCCTTGAGAACGATTGTTCTTCTGCTAACAATTTTCGTACAAGTGAGACATTAAGGAAAATGCAGAAATGTAGTTCAAATTGTGATGTGATATCATAGACAGTACCTTACGCTGTAACCGAGACCAATGTGTAACAAGATTATTCCAGTCACCGTCGGATAAATGTAGCACCAGAGACTTTACAGAAATTTCGTTCAGAGGCTTGCCATCAAAGTGCGCTTGCCTCAAGTAGGAACGATACTTCATCAACGAGTGCTTGAAAAGCGCAACCAACCCTTGCTCGTCTTCACAATCCAGTTTGCTCCTCACCTATTTAAAAGAATGAAATCTTGTATCTTCTGTCAGCAGAAACATATGCAGTAATGACCATGAATAACATTAGTACATTACTTACGCATAAGTTGCGGAGGAAGACTGGAAATGTTCTGTGTCTGCGGTATAATCTTTCCATGAAGGAAAGATGCGCACAAAGTTCCTGACAACAACATAAGCTTCATCTTCTAAACTGGGAAGAAATGGAACAGGGGTCCTATTTGCTGCAATTGGGGCTCTCTATGGTTCGAAAAGGGATTTGGCAACTGTATTTGGTGTACTCTTTGCTGGAATGGGGGTTTTGCATCGTAGAGCTGGTACTATGTCAACTGGCATAATCATACTGTTTGCTGCAGTTGGGGTCTGCTGAGTTGGGGCATCAGAAATGACCAGTGTAGTAGGGCTAGAGTCTGCTAGGAGTTGGGGTGTTTTGTGGGTCAGGTGATATTGCAACTATACCTAATGGGCTATTTGATTTATCAGGTGCCACTACCTTTTCAAAATACTTTGCTTGTGCTCCTCCACGATCAGCAATCACCCTCTTCCTTTTGAACGTCTGATACACAAGAACAACATTTGAATGGATAAATATGGTATGATGACAGATGGAATATGTACTGAAAATGGATAGGTACAAAGTATTCACATACACGATGTGTAAAGTAAGCTAATGGCAGCTCAACAAAGTAGAACCAATGCAAAGCATCAGTTGCAAGATATGTGCGAGCAATGTAACCTTGGAAAGTTAGAGCAAGTACCTTGATGGGTGAATAAGATAGGGCATTGTAGCGACCAGGCCTCAAACAGTCCGATCTTTGTGCATCAGTGTCATCCCTGGATCAGTAATGCTGACATGCACAATACTTGAAGGATTTATAACATAGTAGCAATCACACACTTATTACATCGAATGTCTCAAGAGAGAACTTACTACAATAAATATGGCTTAAGGCCATCTAATAACGATAACAACGGAAGGCTTGGAAGATAAAGTGAGTCCATCAACTCCAACAACATCACTGAGTGAAAGATCATGACCTAAGGCACCTTACTCGTCGTCTGAAAAGTTTGCAACATGAACGTTGCAGCCCAAAAATGAGTCAGCACATGGAATATGCTGGCAATGTAACACATAGAGAGTAATGAACAGAATAATGCTACCACTACATGCATATATGGCTGGTGGAAAGCTCTATGGTTACATTTTTGAATAAAGCCAATTTTTTCCTACAACAAAGGAATATAATTTATTAACTCTCATGGTGGTTGTTAAACATTGAGAAGGTTCAACCAACTCAATCCCAATTAAGCATCATCATTAAACCCCAACAGAATTTATTTAAGTAACATGATGAGATTCACATGATAATCCAAGTACTAGATACTCAAAACGTCCATAACCAGGGACACGGCTAACCATGATTAGCTTGTACACTCTGCAGAGGTCTGTGCACTTTTCCCCGCAAGACTCGATCTCCTCCGTTGGAGTTCTCGCACTACATGGTGTTTGAGAAACGGATGACCGAGACATAGTCTTTCAGAAGCGTTTGCACCTTACGATGGGTAGACAGTTACACCTACTTTCCCCTACATCTGCTAGTCTACCACTGTAAGAGTTCACACAACTTAATCAACTATGCTAGAGACCATAATAGCTTGCGGCTGCACACGGAAGTTTCTAGCATGAATAATCTCATGATCCCTTTCAGCTTGGGTGGCGGTCCATAGGAGAATCACACGGTACCCCGGGATTTTCAAAAATACAGACAACACTGGGTTCCTTAGGTGCCTCAATCCACCCAGATGTGTATTAAAGTTGCCACCTTAAGTTAACCACCAATCAACAATCTAACATCTGTCATGGATACACTCACCCAATCCATGTCTACTAGCATAGCATAGCAATATAAGCAAACGTAGAAGTAACTCCCAAAGGTTTGATAATAAACAGGACAATAGGTACTACCTCATCTACTTCTCAAAACCCACATATTAATCAGATCCTAACCATGCAGTTGTTTGAGGATTGATCTAATGCAATAAACTGGGTAGTAAAGAGGTATGATCAAAGTGTTACTTGCCTTGCTGATGATCCGTGAAACCTAGAGACTCGTAGTAGCATGTTGCACACTCCGGGTGCTCTATCGCAAACAAATAAACATACAATAAGCACTCATCTAATGCACAGGTAAAACTCAAATAAGAGATCTAACAAGAAAGTTCAACTTAAGAACTCCAGTTTGCAAAAAGAATCGAACCAAACGAAGCAACGAAACTCAAACGGTGAACGAAACAAGCTTCATTTACTAATATGGACCTAAGTCAAGATTTACAGTAGCAAAAACTTGTTTAAGTTGGTTAAATGGAAAGAGGGTTTCGAGACGAAACTCTAGGAGCTTGAATCGCCTGATTCTGATAAACGAGCGAAAAGTTATACTAGAACGAAAATCGGATCAGAAATCTCGATCGAAAATAATTGCGGAAAATCCGAGAAAAAGAAAAATGGACGAACAGGCTAACGAAGGAACGTTCGCTGTCTGCGGATAAACGACAAAAACCGTTCTTTAAAATGAACGTATGAACAAGCGTTCATTAAATAACTAAACCGAGAAAAACCGACGAACCGATCTAAAAAAAGGATCTAGGTTTTTTTTTTAAAATCGAACGGTTTATAAAAAAACCAGCGGCGGCTACCTCGAGGCCGGCGAGAACTCCGGCGATGTGGCGGCTGCTATGGGCGGTGGATCGGGCGGCGGGACGCGGGGCGACGGCGGCGGGACGGGCGGCGGGGTCGGCGGCGGCGGCGCTGGGCTGCGGCGGCGGGCTAGGGTTAGGGTTTCGGGGCAGGGCGGCTGGGTGGGCTGGGGCGCCGGGGGTGGCGGCTTATAAGGGCCGGCCCGAGGAGATATCATCTAGATTCCACCAGATTTCGCCACATGTATAATCTAGAAGGCTCCATGGTTGAACTTAAGCATAATGCACAAACATCAAAACACAAGCACTTCTTCTTTGTTCTAGAATCTTCCGTATCAGAATTGCCCAAATGTTTTTCTACATGATTTGCCATTATTTGTTTTTACTTTATGTCTTACAACGCACAATTCCATGAATCTTAAAATAGATTAGCTTTCTTATAAAAACTAGATGATTTTGAATGAAATGAACTATAAGAATTAAACGAACATCTACATCATGCATATATGACTCAAAGCTTACATGCTATAATGTGGTATTGATTCATAATTTGGTTGCCAAATCTCATGCGTGCAATGCACGTGTACCTTACTCTAGTCTAAATGGTGTTTGTATGTGTGTTGTGCGTGTTGAGGTGTAAATTGTCTTTTTTTTGGTACACGTTAAGCTTGTTCTTCCGAAATTTCAAGCCACGCCTTGGTATGCCGAAAATTCAAGCTAGCGTCTCTGTCTATCGTGCTACAAAACTCCCGCCTCTTCAACCCGCGCCTTGTTAGCCACAAATATTTAAGATATATCTTTGTCTCATTGTGCTCCAACAACTCCCTCCATCTCAACCCGCGCCTTGCTACTCCGAAATTACAACGTGCGCAAAAACTACCACCTCCTGTGAAATCCCGACACGCGAAATGCCCGTGGTACCCCTGAACCGAAAGAACCGCCTCAAATCGGTGGGGGTACTTTCATAACATACCCCACATTTCGGACAAGTGCGTCCCTAAGCCATGGTTCCCCACTGCCATCCCATCCGCCCACCCATTCATACACCGAGGCCACGAAAAGCCGCGACGAAACCCCACACCCTGCTCCGTCCGCCACCTAGCTGGAGCCTCTTCCCCGACGATGTTGTCCACAGCAACACCTCGACGTCCGTCATCCACCGTACCAGATGAGGATCCGTCGTCGATCTCGTCATCCCGTCGGTTCAGCCACCCTATCCTCCACATTCAAGAGCTGCCCCGACGTTCCCCTCGCCTTTCGCGCCACCTCCATTCCCACACCGCCGTCTTCACCTGCACCACCGTAAGAGCATCATCATCACCGTTTCCTCAGATGAAGCTGCGGCCTAATAGGCGCCACTAAAGAGGTTGTACACTAATCGCCGCATTTTCTTCTTGATTCGATCTCACGGTGCTGCCGGCGCTCGGTCCTGAGACGGCACAGCGTGGCTCCATCCACGCCGGCATCGCCGGCCACTTCCTCCACGGCATCGCTCCCTCGGCGGTGACTTCCACATCAGTAGGAGCTGCTTCTGCTTTATCTCTCGCTCGCGCTGCTGCTCTGCTCTTGCTCTCGGTCCCTTGCCTGGTCTGCTCTTGCTATTTCTCTTGCTCACGCTGCTGCTCTTGCTCTTGCTCTTGCTTGCGATCCAGCTCCGATTTAGCTACACTTTAGTCGACTGAATCGACTTTTGGTTGAGTCAATTTTCAAGGGGGGAGGGGGTGGCTCGCCGGGGTGAAGGAAGAACCAGCCGCGGCGGGGAGAGGGGCTCACCGGAGAGATACCCCACTATCTATCTTACGGTTCAGGGTGGGGGCGGTGGTCGCCGGCGGTGGCAGGCCGTTGGTGGGGCGGTGGCATGGGGATCGCCGTAGAAAAAGCTCGGCACAAGGGGGCCTAGAGGGATGGCCGGGGTGGCGGCGGACCGTAGGTGGGGAGTGTTTTTGGGGCGGCGGGGCGGCGCACCGCCGACCGTGGGTGGTGGGGGGCTGCTGTTTGGCTGGTGGTGGCTGGCGGCTCAGGCGGGTGGAGGTTGAAGATGAACCGCAGACCCTTGATTTCGTATCCAACGGCTGCAAAATCGACTAACCAGATATGAAAAAGTCAGTTGACCGACGTGTAGCCTCACCTTGCTAGTGCGTTCAGTTTCGACAGCAAAATTCAGTTTCGACAGCAAAATTCAGTTTCGACAGTTAAGTTCAGTTTCGACAGTTAAGTTCAGTTTCGACAGTTAAATTCAGTTTCGACAGTTAAGTTCAGAGATGAGCGGTTGATGTATTTTACATCTAGCATTTTTTGGTTATGTATTTTACGTCATGTATTGAAGATGCCTTAGAATTCCACTCAGGTTAACGTTGTCTCTCTTGTCCTGCTTCAGCCTCGGCGTCGTATAACTCACTGGAGCTGCTCCAACGACGAAACCCTCCATCACAATGGAGCAGTACCTCAAGCTACATCTCCAGACTCCTAAGATCTTCTTCCCCTCCTCCGACAGCCAAGTCAGCCATAGCATCCTTACCGGCCAACCCAATCACGTTGAGATCAACATGGCTTCGCCAAAGAGGTTGTACACTTGTTGCATCTCTTTTTTACTCTACATGTTATATATATTGTCCAGTGAGCACTCGTAGTAACGGGAAATACGATTATTTTATACTACTATATGACAAGCAGTGAGGTACCAGGCAACTTAGCTATCCGTGATGGACTCTCTTGAACACCATCATTATTTATCTCTACGCGTTTGAGCTATGCATTTGTCGATGGGCCTGGGAGTTGAGCTAGTATGGCAGTGGCCTGGGTCCAAAGTAATAGAAGTAGCACAAAAACATTTTTTTAGTGTAGGATTTTCATTGCTCAAGCCTGCCTACTAGAATCGCCAGTGCTTGAAAGGAAAAGTGAATGAAAAACACAGGAATTGGAAAGTTTCCTATGGTACTACTTTTCATGAATTTGGTGCAAAGGAATGGAGCAAAGGAAAACTGTAGGATTTGTTCCTTTAATGTCTCCTTGAAAGAAAAACCACAGGAATTCTAATTTCCACTTGTCCTCCTTTTCATATTCCTATTCATCAAGCACAAGACTAAGAGATAGTAGCATAATAGCATTATAACCGTACATTTTCTTGTGGTTTGACTTAATCTCACCATGCTTTTTTGCATCCTGTGATCTTCCAATTGTTGCGAATCAAACACCCAGATTGGCAGAAATCCTGTGTTTTTAAACTCTCTGTTTTGCACATACATTCCTATCCTATTCCTGTCTATTTCCTATCCCTGCATTGTTAGAATCCTCAAATTCAAACAAGCGCTTACTCAATTACTTCTGCTACAAATACTGTCAAAGAAAACCTTGTGTTGTTTGTCCTGCTCCTGTGGCGTTGTGTTCCACCCCAGCTCAGCTGCTCCAACGACGGAAGGGTTCACCACAGCAGGGATCCGCTCTCCAGACTGTCTTTCGCCGCCTTAGATCTTCTTCCCTGCCGCCGGCAGCCACGACAACTGCATTACCATCATCAACTGAGCAAATGACCTTGAGGACTACACGGGTCTGCAAGAGAGGTCGCAATCTTCCGTGTCTGCTTACGCTATGCGTCGCTTAATATGATGACATGCTACATTATCGTTGTGTTCACCTATTATACTCCGAGTCAGGTCCAAACTAATGTTGAAACTTGAGTTTTTAAATGGTTGTGGGGTACATATTGGGGCAGCAATCAGTACTATCTGTCTACTATCTCGTTAATCTCCGGTGTCTACTATGCGTTTCATGTTGGGTGCAAACAAACATTAAAGGAGCCATTATCTGTATTTTTTAAATAAAGCTATTATCTGCCTGCTATCATTGGTTTTGGGTCTATCCACAGTTTGCTACCATCACTCTGGATTTGTGCATGCACTCCTTACATAATCTCACTATGTTTTATTCCTATGCATGCCAGTTATTGTACACAATGGAACTGATCATGTAGAGCAAAAGAGACGAGCCTTGCGTGGCAATAAAATTTCATGCAGACGTCGTTCCATGGTGGGCACAAAGGCAGCCCCCCAACGACCCATTTGAGATCGTAATCAAGAGGAAGATAACTGTTTTGAGGGGGATTCAGAAGGAGAAGACCACTCCTATTTACCCCATGAGGTCTTCGCTCTAACTTGGCATGCTGATGTTGGTAATATCATGGATATGGTGCCTTGCATTGCTTACTGTATACATTAAAGATGTCATCTGCTTAGTTTAGACATGCTTTGTGTCACTGACATCTGTTTAGTTTCTTTATTGTATATGTGAATCATGCAATGCCATCTTGTTTAGCCAAGCATCATATATGTGAATTTTGCAATGCCACCCTGGTTAGCCAGTCATCTTATATGTGAATTATATCATGCCATCATTTTCTTTATTACGTATTAAATTTGTTAACAATTTTAGTCCATTCAATTACTCTTCCTGTGCATCAGCCATTCGGCACAGTCATGGAAAAATATGGAGTAGAAACAAGGTCTTCAGAGCAAACAATGCTATCTGACGAAGCGCACGTGTTGCTGGTTACCGATAGCTCCTCAGAGGAGGATTCAGAGATAGATGACCAGTCATATTCCCCCCCCCCCCGCCCGAGGTGCATGCTCTAACTTGGCAGGGTTATGTTGCTCATATCGTGCGTATGGTATCTTGCATTGCTATGTCATTTGCTTAGTTTAGACACGTTTTGTGTGAATGCCACCTGTTTAGTGTCTAATTACCATATATGTGAATTATGCAATGCCATCTTGTTGCAAGACATTATATATGTGAATTATGCAATGTTATCTTGTTGCAAGGCGTTATGTATGTGAATTATGCAATGCCATGTTGTTTAGGCAAGCGTCATATATGTGAATTATATCATGCCATCCTTTTTTTTGTATTTCTCATTGCTTTTGTCGACAATGTTTGTATAATCAACTGCTCTTCCTGTGTATCAGCCATTTGAATTGGTGACGGAGAAATCTGGAGTGAAAACAAGGTCTTCAGAGCAGACAATGCTACCTGCTGAAGCAGATATCTTGCTGGTTACAGATAGCTCTTCAGAGGAGGATTCAGAGGCAAATGACCAGTCCTATTATCCCCGTTAGGTGTATGCTCAAACTTGGTAGGGTTATATTACTCATATCATGCATATGTTGAATTGCAATGCTTAGTTTTTACATCATATACACAATATTGAATGTCATCTCCTTAGTTGACATATCATATATGTGATTGCCCTCTGCTCACTTCCTTAGTATATAAATCATATATTTGAATTATGTCATGCCATGATGTTTACATAGACAGCATGTATCTGAATTATGGCATGCCAACCCATTTTCTAAAGACATTATATAGTTATATCATCTCATCCTATTTACATAGTCATCATATTTTAAATTATGTCATTCTATCCGTGAATTATATCATGCCATCATGTTTCCATCGACGGCATGTTTGTGATTTATGGCATGCAAACCACTATAATAGACACATCATATAGTTATATCATGTCATCCTGTTTACATAGTCATCATATTTTGAAGTATGTCATTCTATCCTGTTTAGTTAGCCATTATACATGTGAAATTGTGTCATGCTATCCTGTTTAATTAGCCATCATATATGTTAGATTATGTCCTGCTATTCTATTTGGTTAGACAACATAAATGTGAATTACTTCATGCCCTGTTTTCTTCCCTACTACCCATTGCACCTGTCTATCTTACAATGTCTATACATTCAATTACTTTTCTTGTTTATCAGCCATTTCAATTGGAGGGAGTGATGGCAGTATCTGTGGGATAAAAACACGGTCTTCAGAAAATACCGTGCTACCTGTCGATGCAGATAGAACCACGGTTGTACTTGCCCAAGAACCAGCCCCACCACACATAACCCACACTCATGCGGATTGTACCCCTACCCAGTTGGACAGAGAGCCAATTACACCCCTTCTAACCCCAACCCCAGCAGATAGACACCCAGTTCCCGTTGACACAACACCGTCTCCACCACAGAGCACCCAAACACGAGCAGTTAGTAAGGCAACTGCAGTGCCCAAAGCCCGAGGACCAGCACTCCAAACCCCAAGTCAACGCTTAAAGAAGAAGAAGAATTGTTCTCGGGTCAGGTTCCGTAGCTATGGTGTTAGGGAACGTAGTAATTTCAAAAAAATTCCTACGCACACGCAAGATCATGGTGATGCATAGCAACGAGAGGGAAGAGTAATGTCCACGTACCCTCGTAGACCATAAGCGGAAGCGTTATGACAACACGGTTGATGTAGTCGTACGTCTTCACGATCCGACCGATCCAAGTACCGAACGTACGGCACCTCCAAGTTCAGCACACGTTCAGCTCGATGACGATCACCGGACTCCGATCCAGCAAAGTGTCGGGGATGAGTTCCGTCAGCACGACGTCGTGGTGACGATGATGATGTTCTACCGGCGCAGGTCTTCGCCTAAACTCCGCGACGACATGACCGAGGTGGAATATGGTGGAGGGGGCACCGCACACGGCTAAGGAACGATCACGTAGATCAACTTGTGTCTTCTAGGGTGCCCCCTGCCCCCGTATATAAAGGAGGGAGGGGAAGGTGCGGCTGGCCCCCAAGGGGTGCGCCTGGAGGAGTCCTACTCCCACCGGGAGTAGGACTCCCCCCTCTTGCCTTGGTGGAGAAGGAAAGGGGGGAGGGGAAAGAGGAAAGGGGAGCGCCCCCCCCCCCCCTCCTTGTCCTATTCGTACTAGGGGGGAGGGGGCGCGCGGCCTACCCTGGCCGGCCCTCCTCTTCTCCCTCATGGCCCATGTAGGCCCAATAACCCCCGGGGGGGGGGGGGGTTCCGGTAACCCCCCGGTACTCCGGAAAAATCCTGGTTTCTCCCGGAACGATTCCGATAACCAAATATAGGCTTCCAATATATCAATCTTTATGTCTCGACCATTTTAAGACTCCTCGTCATGTCCTGGATCACATCCGGGACTCCGAACAACCTTTGTTACATCAAAATATATAAACTCATAATAAAACTATCATCGTAACGTTAAGCGTGCGGACCCTACGGGTTCGAGAACTATGTAGACATGACCTAGAACTATTCTCGGTCAATAACCAATAGCGGAACCTGGATGCTCATATTGGCTCCTACATATTCTACGAAGATCTTTATCGGTCAAACTACATAACAACATACGTTGTTCCCTTTGCCATCAGTATGTTACTTGCTCGAGATTCGATCGTCGGTATCCAATACCTAGTTCAATCTCGTTACCGGCAAGTCTCTTTACTCGTTACATAATGCATCATTCCGTAACTAACTAATAAGCTACATTGCTTGCAAGGCTTATAGTGATGTGCATTACCGAGAGGGCCCAGAGATACCTCTCCGACAATTGGAGTGACAAAACCTAATCTCTAAATACGCCAACCCAACATGTACCTTTGGAGACACCTGTAGTACTCCTTTATAATCACCCAGTTACGTTGTGACGTTTGGTAGCACCCAAAGTGTTCCTCCGGTAAACGGGAGTTGCATAATCTCATAGTTACAGGAACATGTATAAGTCATGAAGAAAGCAATAGCAATATACTAAACGATCAAGTGCTAGGCTAACGGAATGGGTCATGTCAATCACATCATTCTCCTAATGATGTGATCCCGTTAATCAAATGACAACACATGTCTATGGTTAGGAAACATAACCATATTTGATTAATGAGCTAGTCAAGTAGAGGCATACTAGTGACGTTATGTTGGTCTATGTATTCACACATGTATTATGTTTCCGGTTAATACAATTCTAGCATGAATAATAAACATTTATCATGATATGAGGAAATAAATAATAACTTTATTATTGCCTCTAGGGCATATTTCCTTCAGTCTCCCACTTGCACTAGAGTCAATAATCTAGATTACACAGTAATGATTCTAACACCCATGGAGTCTTCGTGTTGATCATGTTTTGCTCGTGGAAGAGGCTTAGTTAATGGGTCTGCAACATTCAGATCCGTATGTATCTTGCAAATCTCTATGTCTCCCACCAGGACTTGATCCCGGATGGAATTGAAGTGTCTCTTGATGTGCTTGGTCCTCTTGTGAAATCTAGATTCCTTTGCCAAGGCAATTGCACCAGTATTGTCACAGAAGATCTTCATTGGTCCCGATGCACTAGGTATGACACCTAGATCGGAAATGAACTCCTTCATCCAGACTCCTTCATTTGCTGCTTCCGAAGCAGCTATGTACTCCGCTTCACATGTAGATCCCGCCACGATGCTTTGTTTAGAACTGCACCAACTTACAGCTCCACCGTTTAATAAAAACACGTATCCGGTTTGCGATTTAGAATCGTCCGGATCAGTGTCAAAGCTTGCATCGACGTAACCATTTACGACTAGCTCTTTGTCACCTCCATATACGAGAAACATATCCTTAGTCCTTTTCAGGTATTTCAGGATGTTCTTGACCGCTGTCCAGTGATCCACTCCTGGATTACTTTGGTACCTTCCTGCCAGGCTTGTTGCTAAGCACACCTCAGGTCTGGTACACAGCATTGCATACATGATAGAGCCTATGGCTGAAGCATAGGGAACATCTTTCATTTTCTCTCTATCTTCCGCTGTGGTTGGGCATTGAGTTTGACTCAACTTCACACCTTGTAGTACGGGCAAGAACCCTTTCTTTGCCTGATCCATTTTGAACTTTTTCAAAACTTTATCAAGGTATGTGCTTTGTGAAAGTCCAATTAAGAATCTTGATCTATCTCTATAAATCTTGATGCCCAATATATAAGCAGCTTCAACGAGGTCTTTCATAGAAAAACTTTTATTCAAGTATCCCTTTATGCTATCCAGAAGTTCTATATCATTTCCAATTAATAATATGTCATCTACATATAATATCAGAAATGCTACAGAGCTCCCACTCACTTTCTTGTAAATACAGGCTTCTCCAAAAGTCTATATAAAACCATATGCTTTGATCGCACTATCAAAGCGTTTATTCCAACTCCGAGATGCTTGCACCAGTCCATAAATGGATCGCTGGAGCTTGCACACTTTGTTAGCACCTTTTGGATCAACAAAACCTTCTGGCTACATCATATACAACTCTTCTTCCAGAAATCCATTCAAGAATGCAGTTTTTACATCCATTTGCCAAATTTCATAATCATAAAATGCAGCAATTGCTAACATGATTCGGACAGACTTAAGCATCACTACGGGTGAGAAAGTCTCATCGTAGTCAACCCCTTGAACTTGTGGAATACCTTTTGCAATAAGTCGAGCTTTATAGACAGTTACATTACCATCAGCGTCAGTCTTCTTCTTAAAAATCCATTTATTCTCAATGGCTTGCCGATCATCGGGCAAGTCAACCAAAGTCCATACTTTGTTCTCATACATGGATCCCATCTCAGATTTCATGGCCTCTAGCCATTTTGCGTAATCTAGGCTCATCATCGCTTCCTCATAGTTCGTAGGTTCATCATGGTCAAGTAACATGACTTTCAGAATAGGATTACCATACCACTCTGGTGCGGATCTTACTCTGGTAGACCTACGAGGTTCAGTAGAAATTTGATCTGAAGTTTCATGATCAATATCATTAGCTTCCTCACTGATTGGTGTAGTTGTCACAGGAACCGGTTCTTGTGATGAACTACTTTCCAATAAGGGAGCAGGTACAGTTACCTCATCAAGTTCTACTTTCCTCCCACTCACTTCTTTCGAGAGAAATTCCTTCTCTAGAAAGGATCCGAATTTTGCAACAAAAATCTTGGCTTCAGATCTGTGATAGAAGGTGTACCCAACAGTCTCTTTTGGGTATCCTACGAAGACACATTTCTCTGATTTGGGTTTGAGCTTATCTGGTTGAAGTTTCTTCACACAAGCATCGCAGCCCCAAACTTTAAGAAACGACAACTTTGGTTTCTTGCCAAACCACAATTCATGAGGCGTCATCTCAACGGATTTTGATGGTGCCCTATTTAATGTGAATGCGGTCGTCTCTAAAGCATAACCCCAAAATGATAGCGGTAAAGCAGTAAGAGACATCATAGATCGCACCATATCTAGTAAAGTACGATTACGACGTTCGGACACACCATTTCGTTGTGGTGTTCCGGGTGGCGTGAGTTGTGAAACTATTCCGCATTGTTTCAAATGTAAACCAAACTCGTAACTCAAATATTCTCCTCCACGATCAGATCGTAGAAATTTTATTTTCTTGCTACGATGATTTTCCACTTCACGCTGAAATTCTTTGAACTTTTCAAATGTTTCAGACTTGTGTTTCATTAAGTAGATATACCCATACACTACTGGAATCAACTACTTTGCCATCTGCCAGCTCTTTGCCATCAGCTAGCAGACGGCAAAGAAGCTCTTTGCCATCAGCTACCCAAAAGCAGACGGCAAAGAACTGGCTGATGGCAAAGAAAGCCTTTGCCATCAACCTGTTCTTTGCCGTCCGCTAGCTGACGGCAATCTTTGCCGTCCGCTAGCAGATGGCAAAGAGGGAGGGGGCCCCACTAAGGAGCTGGTTAAAAAATACTTAACGTCCCCCCGCTTTGTCGTCCGCCGCAGACGGCAAATATGAACAAAAGCGGACGACAAAGGAGGGCGGACGAGAAAGGCTACCCTAACTAACCTAACTAACGGCCGAGCCCCCTCCCCCGCCCATTACTCATCTCTCTCCCCTCGACCTCCTCCGCCCCCGCCCCCGCGGCCCCCGCCCCCGCCGCCCCCGCCCTCGCCGCCCCCGCCACCGCCCCCGCCGCCCGGCGCGCCGCCGCCCCCACCCCTCCCCCACCCGCCACCGCCCCCACCGTCCCGCCGCCCGGCGCAGCCCCCGCCCCCGCCCCTCCCGCCCGGTGCCGCCCCCGCCCCCGCCGCCCGGCCATCCCACTGCCCCGGAGCCCCGCCGCCCCCCACCCACCCACCACCCCGGCGCCAGCGTCGCCCCCTGCTCGGTGAGTTTTTTTTTCTGTTTTTCTTTTTTTTGTTGTTTAATTCTTGTTTAATTGTTAGTGTTAGTGTTAGTGTTAGATTTAGTGTTAGAAAAGAAGAAAATTTAGTGTTAGTGTTAGAAAAAAGAATATGTAGAAGAAAAGAAGAAGAAGTGGAAAAAAGATGAAAAAGAAGAAAAGAAAAGAAGTAGAAAAAAGATGAAAAAGAAGAAGAAGAAAAGAAGTAGAAGAAGTAGAAGAAGAAGAATAGAAGAAAAGAAAAGAAGTAAAAGAAGTAGAAAAAAGATGAAAAAAGAAGAAGAAGAAGAAAGGAAAGAAGAAGAAAGGAAAGAAGAAGAAGGATAGAAGAAGAAGAAGAAAGGAAAGAAGAAGAAAAAAGAAGAAGAAGAGAAGGAAAGAAGAAGAAGGATAGAAAGGAAACACCCCGACCACTGACCCCAACACCCTGACCCCGACACCACACCCCGACACCTGACCCCGACACCCTTACCCCGACACCCCGACCCTAACACCCTGACCCCGACACCCCGACCCCGACACCACACCCCGACACACAGACCACGATACCACACCCCGACACCCCGACCCCGACACGACACCCTGACCCCGAAACAGCACCCCGACACCGACATGACACCCCGACCCCCTAAACCTCCCGAAAAGGTGCTCTTTGGCCTTCCAGAGGCCGACGAGGTTATATATTTGTGAATTATTAGTTAGGTCATATATTTTTAGATTTGTTATAAAAACATCATATATAATTGTGTTGATCGGGTAGATTTAAATGTGCAGTTGTTTCATCGCTGCGAGGTTTGGTGTTCGACGACCTCGCCGTGCGTTTGACGAGCTCTGCCCCTTCATTCGTGGGTGAGCACAAATGACATGTCCTTCTCCCCCCATTAATTATTTGCACAAATGACATGAAATTTGGTAGCTAGCTATATATGTGTCTTGAATCATCAGTATGCGTAACCAATATGTGTCTCCCGTTCGAAAGCGTCATAGTTATAAATATGCATGCATTTGCATATTTATAACCTTGATTCTTTCGAATTGTCCAACGCTATCCATGGACAGCCCGAGTATGTGTAGATTGGGTTCGTTTTCCCATATGCTTTGCTCCGGATCCGACGCATAAATTTCGTCAGTGCCTCCCCTGTTGTTCTCCGGGTACACATCCTCTCTGTTTATTGCAGAGACGTGTATCAGGAGAACAGCGGGGAGGTGCTGCCGAAATTTTGCGTCGGATCCGGAGCATAGCTTGGGAAAATGAACCCAATCTACACATACTCGGGTGGGATTAGGACCTATCATTACCTATTAGAGTGTAGGTTGCATGGACGTAATAAAATTGACAAAGTAGATCAACTGATGAATATATACATGGTGAATTATATATATAATTGTTGTGTGTCCAGTAGCTCTGAAAGTCAAGATGAGTGATCGTGCGTGGATGTATACCGGTCACACTGGTCAGAACAAATGGAGCGCTGAATGGTTCACAAAAACCAAGGGGTTTGTGCAAGCCGCATTTGCAAATGGCCAGAGGAAAACTTGGTGCCCCTGTTTCCGATGCGGCAATTGGGAAAAGAGGACAGAGGCTGAAATGGGTAAACACCTGCAGAAGAATGGTTTTACGCCCGATTATACGGTGTGGACATTTCATGGTGAGTCTGCCCAACGTGACCGAGCTGAGGTGGATCATCGTCGCACCGACGAGCATGGTACCGGGATGGAAAACATGGTGCAAGACTATGATGATGCTCGGGATTCGGACGAGGAGATGGAGGAATCTGCAAAGGCCTTCAATGAAATGTTGGAGTCTTCAAAACGTCCGCTCCACGAGCACACTGAGCTTTGTCAGTTGGATGCCATCTCACAAGTAATGGCTTTGAAGGCTCAGTTCAACTTGGGCAGAGAATGCTATGACGCAATTATGACAGTATTTGGACGCTTTCTACCCAAAGGCCATGTAATGCCTGCAAACCTGTACCAGTCGGACAAAATCCTCCGTGCACTGAAGATGCCCTATGAGAAGATACATGCCTGTGAGAAAGGATGTGCCTTATTTAGGCTTGACTATGCGGACTTGAACTATTGTCCCATTTGCAAGTGTTCCAGGTATATTGTGGTAGACAACGGTATGGGTGAGAAGACACAAACCAAAATCCCTGTTAGTGTTCTTCGGTATATGCCAATCGTACCAAGACTTCAACGTCTTTTCATGGTCGAAGAGACGGCCAGACAGATGACATGGCACAAAACAGGCAAAAGAACCGAACTAGATGCAGATGGTAATCTGATGATGGTACACACATCGGATGGTGTTGCGTGGAAAAAGTTTGATGAATTACATGCTGACAAAGCGGCAGATCCGAGGCATCCTCGAGTCGGCATCAGCACCGATGGGTTCAGTGTGTTTGGTATGACGGCAGCCCAATACAGTTGTTGGCCCGTATTTGTCTTTCCACTCAATCTCCCCCCCGGACAGATTATGCAAAGAAAGAACATTTTCCTGACGTTGATAATTCCAGGGCCCAACTATCCGGGGAAAAATATGAATGTGTACATGCAGCCGCTTAAGGACGAATTGCAAGAAGCCTGGGATAATGGGTTCAAGACATACGACGCCTATAGCAAACGAAACTTCATAATGCGTGTCTGGTACATGTACTCGACGCATGACTTGCCGGCGTATGCGCTATTCGTTGGCTGGTGTGTGCATGGAAGGTTCCCGTGCCCCACATGCAAGGGAGCTCTTGAGTTTCGTTGGCTTCAGGCCGGTCGCAAGTTTTCTTGCTTCGACATGCATAGACAGTTCCTGGATCCTCGCCATAAGTTCAGGAAAGACAAGAAGAACTTCATCAGAGGTAGAGTTGTAAAAAACTCTGCACCACCTGCGTTGACAGGCCAACAGACCCTGGATCAGTTAAACGCTCTCGAGCCAGATCCAGAGCGTCCAGGGTACTTCAAGGGGTATAATTCTGAGCACGCCTGGACTCACAAAACATGCTTATGGGATCTGCCTTACTTCAAAGACCTCCTTTGCCCACACAACATCGACGTGATGCACACTGAGAAGAATATCGCCGAGGCACTTTTTGGTACATTGTTCGGCATAGATGGGAAGTCAAAGGATAATACTAAGGCTAGAGTCGATCTGGAGGCGCTATGTGATAGGCCGTTACAAAACATGAAAGAACCGAAAGGAAAGCAGAACTGGACGAAGCCAAAGGCATGGTTCAATCTTGGAAGGCCAGCTATGAGGGAAATTATCTTGTGGGTGAAAATGCAGTTGATGTTCCCCGATGGGTATGCAGCGAATCTAAAGAGGGGAGCGAGTCTTGATAAATTGAAGATATTTGGTCTCAAGAGTCATGATTGGCACATATGGATTGAGCGGGTAATGCCGGTGATGTTGCGTGGCTTCATCCCTGAGGATGAATGGCTAATACTGGCAGAACTCAGCTATTTCTTCCGTGTTCTTTGTGCGAAAGAACTATCGCCTGGCGTGCTAGAAGAAATGGAAGAGTTGGCGCCAGAGTTGATCTGCAAGTTAGAGAAGATCTTTCCACCGGGCTTCTTTAATCCAATGCAGCATTTGATTTTGCATCTCCCGACCGAGGCAAGATTGGGGGGGCCCGTGCAAAATCGTTGGTGCTACCCAACTGAGAGGATGCAGAAGACGCTTCGAGAAAAATGTAAAAATAAACGTAGAATTGAAGCGTCTATGGCTGAGGCATTCATCACTGAGGAGGCGGCAAACTTCGTGACAGCACACTACGAAACCAAAAATCGTCATTTGCATAATCCGAAGCCTCGGTACAATGCTGACGAGCCTAAAAAGGGTGGATCCAACCTCAGCCTATTCAAAGGCAATCTCGCACCAGCCAGTGTTTCAAATCCAGTATCTTTGGATAACGAAGAATGGCGGACCATTTCGTTGTATATCTTCAACAACCTGATAGAAGTGCGGCCGTACATCGAGTAAGTTCTCGGTACATTGTTTCGCAACTTCTATTTCCTTTGAACTGCTCTTATTCCTGGATATTTCATACAGTCGATACGTCGCCCTATTCTCGTATGGAGCGGTGATCCAAAAGGATTCCGTCGAAGAGTATGAGCTTCTCGCAAAGCAAGGAGGCGGCTATCCCGGTTTCATCTCTTGGTTCAAACAAACGGTAAATTCTATTAGACAATTTCATTTCATTCGCTAATTTGTGCGTAATGCAACAATCCTTTCATATTAAACTTGTAGGCTAATTCAGAGTCTATGGACGCCGAATTGAGACAAGTCGCTAATGGTTTTGACTATAAGGTCCGTTCATTTGACAAATACGACATCAACGGGTATCGTTTTCGTACCTATGGCAAAGAGCTATCTATGGCCGACCGAAAGTCTACAAATTGTTGTGTATCTGCTATCGGCGAAGGAGGTACCGAGTATTATGGGAGAGTTGAAGCAATTTATGAACTTCTATTCTATGGTGAAAACCCACCGAATGTCGTAGTCTTCAAATGTTATTGGTTTCAGCCGAAGGAGACTAGAAGGACTCATGAACATATAGGGCTAGTTGAAATCAACCAAAGCACCCATTTAGATGTTCCTGATGTCTATATTATGGCTCAACAGGCGACCCAAGTATTCTATCTACCCTGGGCCTGCCAAACTAATCCAAATCTGAAAGGTTGGGATGTCGTTTATGAAGTGCCGCCACGTGCTAGACTATCTCCCCCAAAGGAAGAGGATTATGAACCTCACATTAACCCAGACACATATGAAGGAGAATTCTTCCAAGAGACACGTCTTTCCAAAAAGCGTTTCAAGAACCGGTATACTTCACCCCAAAACATTGAAGTAGACAGCGACAGTGAATCCCACATCACCCCAGAGGAGGAACAAGAAGAGCCGGAACAAGAAGAGGTTACTGCTGCGGACGACCTCTCAATGCTTGACCGATTACGTAAAGGTGGCCTTCCACATGTTGATGCCACTGAACCCTATGAGCCCGTCATTGATTATAGTGATGATGATGATTATGCATTTATTGATGATACTGATCGAGATTATTAGTAGTGTCAGGTATTCAATTTTTTTATGTTGTACTTGATGATGATACACTTAAGTGATATACATATTATTATTCATGTCGGTATTTTTTTTATGTTGTACTAATTTCGTTTACTCTTTGTCATGGCAGGTGTTGAAAGATGGAAGGGGAGCCGACTGAGGCCAAGGACAAACGTGCCCAAATTGAAGGTGTGCCACACCATCAAGGTAGCTCCAGCTTATATCAGTTCGGGCGGAATTGGGTAATGTGGTTTGCTTCATTATTAATGCAATTCATTCATCATGCTAGCTTGAGCCCTTTAATTACTAATTTACTTTGTTTCTCTCTTTCAGGCATGCTACAATAAGACGGATAAGGTGCCAGAGGGGTACGACCTGTATGCCATGGCCCACACTGCCTCTTACAAGCAAGTCAAGGGGAAGGCGAGGAAAGGGGAGGAGTTTAACCCGAGCCAGATCCCCTACAATCCAGAGCAGGTGATGATATCTAGTGGCGGGAGGTCCCGTGGCTCCATAGCCATTGATCCAGAGATTGCTCCTGAGACCACGGTGAGTTTAATTTGAATGGACGTTACTTGCTAGTCTTAACATTTGAGTGTCATCATGCTAACGAAACATTGGAAATGATCTTTGGTGCAGCGTTACTCCACACAAGCATCACACGATCCTTCTCCAGCTACTGGCCTGAGCCAGCCCGCTCCCACACCTCCATGATCAAGGTAAGTTTCTCTAGTTTTTTGCTTAACAAATGCATAAAGACCTAGACTTAGCTTTATTTCATCCAATATGCTTACCTTAATGACCTAGACGTAGCTTCTTTTCCTGCAAAATGACTTAATAAGCTTACTGACCTCCAAAACCAGCCATTTTACCTAAGTTAGCTCTAAAACGATCTATACTTAGCTTTGTTTCCTCCAAAATGACCTAAGTTAGTTATAATATGCTTAGTTAACTAGGTTTGCTCAATAATGACATGTACTTACCTTACTTATGTAAAAAACGGCATAATTAGCTTAGTTAGCTCATAAACGATCCATTTTACCTACATTAGCTCTAAAATGATGCATTTTACCTAAGTTAGCTCATAAACGATCCATTTCACCTAAGTTACCTCACAAACGATGGCGTGCTTCTTCTTCTAGTCTTCTTCTTCTAGTCACCTTTTCCTAACTTTCTTATTTGCCATTTTGCAGATTTCATTCACTTCTCGGAAGCTAGCTTGCTATGATGGAGTGCTTGTTTTTAATTTCATTCTCTTCTAGTATTCTTCTAGCTTGCTACGATGGAACTCGCTATCTTGATGAAACTTTGCATTGTAATATGTATGTGCAACTTTGCTATCTTGATGGAACTTGCTATGTATGAGTGGATGGAACTATATATGTATGTACGATGAAACTTATGTGCTGTTAAATAGCTCTATGAAATATATCTATATATGTCATATATATTTGCTGTGAAAATTGTTGGATTTAAAAAAAACAGAAAAAAAGAGCCAATATGCAGCCTCTTTGCCCTCAGCCACCGACGGCGAAGATCTCTTTGCCATCAGCAGCGGACGGCAAAGAGGCCACGTGGCAGGCAACTGTGCTCCTGGGAGGCTGACCTATTTGGTCAGTTTGCCAACAGTGGCTGACGACAAAGAGAAAAAAAACTTTGCCTACAGCGGCGGACGGCAAAGGCCTTCCGATGTTTGCCGTCAGCGGCCGACTTGCCGTTAACCACCTAACGGAGTAACAACGCAATTATTGTCGTTAGTATTCTTTGTCGTCGGCAGCTGAGGGCAAAGGACCCTTTGCCGTCAGCCGCCCGAAGAGGACGACAATGTAGCTCTTTGTCGTCCCGTACGTTGCCGTCCACTTTTGCCGTCCGCCATCCGTGCCTTTGCCGTGCGCCGTGGCTGATGGCAAAGTAGCTGATTCCTGTAGTGATATCTGCTCAAATCATCTGTGAATGTGAGAAAATAACGATACCCGCCGCGAGCCTCAACATTCATTGGACCACAAACATCAGTATGTATGATTTCCAACAAATCAGTTGCTAGCTCCATAGTTCCGGAGAACGGCGTTTTAGTCATCTTGCCCATGAGGCACGGTTCGCAAGTACCAAGTGATTCATAATCAAGTGATTCCAAAAGCCCATCAGTATGGAGTTTCTTCATGCGCTTTACACCGATATGACCTAAGCGGCAATTCCACAAATAAGTTGCACTATCATTATCAAGTCTGCATCTTTTGGTTTCAGCACTATGAATATGTGTATCACTACTATCGAGATTCAATAAAAATAGACCACTCTTCAAGGGTGCATGACCATAAAAGATATTACTCATATAAATAGAACAACCATTATTCTCTGCCATAAATGAATAACTGTCTCGCATCAAACAAGATCCAGATATAATGTTCATGCTCAACGCTGGCACCAAATAACAATTATTTAGGTCTAAAACTAATCCCGATGGTAGATGTAGAGGTAGCGTGCCGACCGCGATCACATCGACTTTGGAACCATTTCCCACGCGCATCGTCACCTTGTCCTTAGCCAATCTTCACTTAATCCGTAGTCCCTGTTTCGAGTTGCAAATATTAGCAACAGAACCAGTATCAAATACCCAGGTACTACTGCAAGTATTAGTAAGGTACACATCAATAACATGTGTATCACATATACCTTTATTCACTTTGCCATCCTTCTTATCCGCTAAATACTTGGGGCAGTTTCGCTTCCAGTGTCCAGTCTGCTTGTAGTAGAAGCACTCAGTCTCAGGCTTAGGTCCAGACTTGGGTTTCTTCTCTTGAGTAGCAACTTGTTTGCTGTTCTTCTTGAAGTTCCCCTTCTTCTTCCCTTTGCCCTTTTTCTTGAAACTGGTGGTCTTGTTAACCATCAACACTTGATGCTCCTTCTTGATTTCTACCTCCGCGGCTTTTAGCGTTGCGAAGAGCTCGGGAATAGTCTTGTCCATCCCTTGCATATTATAGTTCATCACGAAGCTCTTGTAGCTTGGTGGCAGTGATTGAAGAATTCTGTCAATGACACTATCATCAGGAAGATTAACTCCCAATTGAATCAACTGATTATTATACCCATACATTTTGAGTATGTGTTCACTAACAGAACTATTCTCCTCCATCTTGCAGCTATAGAACTTATTGGAGACTTCATATCTCTCAATCCAGGCATTTGCTTGAAATATTAACTTCAACTCCTGGAACATCTCATATGCTCCATGACGTTCAAAACGTCGTTGAAGACCCGGCTCTAAGCCGTAAAGCATGGCACACTGAACTATCGAGTAGTCATCAGCTTTGCTCTGCCAGACGTTCTTAATGTTGTCAGTTGCATTAGCAGTAGGCCTGGCACCCAGCGGTGCTTCCAGGACGTAATTCTTCTGTGTAGCAATGAGGATAATCCTCAGGTTACGGATCCTGTCCGTGTAATTGCTACCATCATCTTTCAACTTTGCTTTCTCATGGAACACATTAAAATTCAACGGAACAATAGCACGAGCCATCTATCTACAACAAACATAGACAACTATCAGGTACTAAGTTCATGATAAATTTAAGTTCAATTAATCATATTACTTAAGAACTCCCACTTAGATATACATCCCTCTAATCTTCTAAGTGATTACGTGATCCATATCAACTACACCATGTCCGATCGTCACGTGAGATGGAGTAGTTTCAACGGTGAACATCAATATGTTGATCATATCTACTATATGATTCATGCTCGACCTTTCGGTCTCCGTGTTCCAAGGCCATATCTGTTATATGCTAGGCTCGTCAAGTTTAACCTAAGTATTCCGCGTGTGCAACTGTTTTGCACCCGTTGTATTTGAACGTAGAGCCTATCACACCCGATCTTCATGTGGTGTCTCAGCACGAAGAACTTTCACAACGGTGCATACTCAGGGAGAACACTTCTTGATAATTTAGTGAGAGATCATCTTAAAATGCTACCGTCAATCAAAGCAAGATAAGATGCATAAAGGATAAACATCACATGCAATCAATATAAGTGATATGATATGGCCATCATCATCTTGTGCTTGTGATCTCCATCTTCGAAGCACCGTCATGATCACCATCGTCACCGGCGCGACACCTTGATCTCCATCGTAGCATCGTTGTCGTTACGCCATCTATTGCTTCTACGACTATCGCTACCGTTTAGTGATAAAGTAAAGTAATTACAGGGCGTTTGCATTTCATACAATAAAGCGACAACCATATGGCTCGTGCCAGTTGCCGATAACTTCGGTTACAAAAAATGATCATCTCATACAAATATATAGCATCACGTCTTGACCATATCACATCACAGCATGCCCTGCAAAAACAAGTTAGACGTCCTCTACTTTGTTGTTGCAAATTTTACGTGGCTGCTACGGGCTTTAGCAAGAACCGTTCTGACCTACGCATCAAAAACCACAACGATAGTTCGTCAAGTTAATGATGTTTTAACCTTCGCAAGGACCGGGCGTAGCCACACTCGATTCAGCTAAAGCGAGAGAGACAGACACCCGCCAGTCACCTTTAAGCACGAGTGCTCGTAACGGTGAAACCAGTCTCGCGTAAGCGTATGCGTAATGTCGGTCCGGGCCGCTTCATCTCACAATACCGCTGAGCCAAAGTATGACATGCTGGTAAGCAGTATGACTTGTATCGCCCACAACTCACTTGTGTTCTACTCGTGCATATGACATCTACACATAAAACCAGGCTCGGATGCCACTGTTAGGGAACGTAGTAATTTCAAAAAAAATCCTACGCACACGCAAGATCATGGTGATGCATAGCAACGAGAGGGGAGAGTAATGTCCACGTACCCTCGTAGACCGTAAGTGGAAGCATTATGAAAACGCGGTTGATGTAGTCGTATGTCTTCACGATCCGACCGATCCAAGTACCGAACGTACGGCACCTCCAAGTTCAGCACACGTTCAGCTCAATGACGATCCCCGGACTTTGATCCAGCAAAGTGTCGGGGATGAGTTCCGTCAGCATGACGGCATGGTGACGATGATGATGTTCTACCGGCGCAGGGCTTCACCTAAACTCCGCGACGATATGACCGAGGTGGAATATGACCGGCTAAGGAACGATCACGTAGATCAACTTGTGTCTTCTAGGGTGCCCCCTGCCCCCGTATATAAAGGAGGGAGGGGAAGGTGCGGCCAGCCCCCAAGGGGTGTGCCTGGAGGAGTCCTACTCCAACCGGGAGTAGGACTCCCCCCTCTTGCCTTGGTGGAGAAGGAAAGGGGGGAGGGGAAAGAGGAATGGGGGGCGCCGCCCCACCCCCCCTCCTTGTCCTATTCGGACTAGGGGGGAGGGGGCGCGCGGCCTGCCCTGGCCGGCCCTCCTCTTCTCCCTCATGGCCCATGTAGGCCCAATAACCCCCGGGGGGGTTCCGGTAACCCCCCGGTACTCCAGAAAAATCCCGGTTTCTCCCGAAACGATTCTGATAACCAAATATAGGCTTCCAATATATCAATCTTTATGTCTCGACCATTTCGAGACTCCTCGTCATGTCCTGGATCACATCCGGGACTCCGAACAACCTTCGGTACATCAAAATATATAAACTCATAATAAAACTGTCATCGTAACGTTAAGCGTGCGGACCCTACGGGTTCGAGAACTATGTAGACATGACCTAGAACTATTCTCGGTCAATAACCAATAGCGGAACCTGGATGCTCATATTGGCTCCTACATATTCTACGAAGATCTTTATCGGTCAAACCGCATAACAACATACGTTGTTCCCTTTGTCATCGGTATGTTACTTGCCCGAGATTCGATCGTCGGTATCCAATACCTAGTTCAATCTCGTTACCGGCAAGTCTCTTTACTCGTTACGTAATGCATCATTCCGTAACTAACTCATTAGCTACATTGCTTGCAAGGCTTATAGTGATGTGCATTACCGAAAGGGCCCAGAGATACCTCTCCGACAATCGGAGTGACAAAACCTAATCTCGAAATATGCCAACCCAACATGTACCTTTGGAGACACCTGTAGTACTCCTTTATAATCACCCAGTTACGTTGTGACGTTTGGTAGCACCCAAAGTGTTCCTCCGGTAAACGGGAGTTGCATAATCTCATAGTTACAGGAACATGTATAAGTCATGAAGAAAGCAATAGCAATATACTAAACAATCAAGTGCTAGGCTAACGGAATGGGTCATGTCAATCACATCATTCTCCTAATGATGTGATCCCGTTAATCAAATGACAACACATGTCTATGGTTAGGAAACATAACCATCTTTGATTAATGAGCTAGTCAAGTAGAGGCATACTAGTGACGTTATGTTGGTCTATGTATTCACACATGTATTATGTTTCCGGTTAATACAATTCTAGTATGAATAATAAACATTTATCATGATATGAGGAAATAAATAATAACTTTATTATTGCCTCTAGGGCATATTTCCTTCATATGGTTCATACTACTTTTCTCTTGCATCACTGTATTTACTCATAGCAACTAATTTCAAATTTGAAGGATGCAATTGAAACTCGAATGGTGCAACAGGTATGTTTTAAACCTGTTTCTTCAACGTGTTTGGTTGTTTGCTGTTGTAACTTGCTCTATGTTGATTTCAGTTTCAATTGAATAAAAAGTTATGTTCTCATGCCATGCACATTACAAGTGTTGTTATTGCTGTGTAGTTTCCCACACTTATATTCTGTCTATGCTGCTTTGTCTTAAATAGATATGATTCGAAATTTATCTATCTTGATTTGGCAACATAAACTAGAATGATATAGACCATACAGTGAACATACTACATAGATATATGTTTGTTTCATGCTGTTATCATGTCCACCTTAATACTGAACTGGTTTACCAAAATGAGTTTCATATACTACATTGTAAACCTGTGATGTGTGTATTTGTTTCTCTTTTAGAACGCGGATAAAATATTGGAGAAGAGTACCCAGTTATGCAATGGTAAAGGAAGTAATATAGATAAGGTTCAAGATAGTGAGACATCCCTGTTGGTCTCCAAGAAAGCTGATAAAAACTATACTGAAGACACTGAGACAACCCCAAAGTCCTATCCTGATGTAGTGTTCGAGTTACTGGCTACTACTGCTTGCACCAGCTCTTCGAACTCGTTGCCTGCATCAGTTCGGCTTCTTGAGTCTCAACTTCAAGTTGAAAAACATCGATCTGATGTTATGCGACAGGAAGCCGAAGGACTGAGGAAGTCCCTGCAGAATTCAGATGCATACTTTTTGGTGCAACAACAAGTGGAGGAGGACTTAAGCGCCAAACAAGAGAAAGTTAATAAGCTTGCTAAGCATCTTGCCAGCATTATGGGTACCCAGGATATTGTTTCTTGAGCTCTTCTGAAGTGGTTTCAGTTCTGGACTTGTTTTGCTGCGGCATTTATATGCTGCTGTGTTCCCTATAGTTGCCCTGGTGGCGAACTTTGATGCCCAGTGGATGTAATATGTGTAATAGCCGTGATAGCCTAGCGTAAGTTGCTTGCTTATTTATTTCCTTATCGTCTTGTTTATTTCTTTGCTTGTAGTCAGTCTAGTTCTTTTTCCACGGTTTGCTAGTGGCCGCAATAACCTATTTTTTAAAACTAGGCCACAATAACCATGGGCTACATATTTTCTGTAGTTACCATTTCCCTCCTACGGGCCATAGATACAATGGGCTTTCTACGTATCGTCGACACAATGGGCCTTCTACGGGCCGTATCATCAATGGGCCTTGTACGGGCCGTATGATCGGTTGGCCAAACATGAGCCAATAACAGACCGCATTATGGTCGTAAACGGGCTAGAGTTAGAATAATTGTTCATGGGCCGACCATAACGCGCCATCATTAATCGGCCGTATTTGATGACGCTATGAAAACGGCCTAACGTATTAATGGGCCACAAAACGGGCCGACTGTAACCTCGGGCTAAATTTAGCCCTCAAGCAGAAAATGATAGTAATGGGCCGTAAGTAAACGAATGCTGGAAATGAGCCCAAGTGTAAATGGGCTCTGAGAAGGCCGAAAGATAACATGGGCTGGAAACGGCCCAATCGAATAACGGGCCGTTAATGGGTATAAAGTGATACACTATTCATTACGGGCCAGTTTCACCATGGGCCGTTAATGGGTATAAAGTGATACACTGTTCACCGCGGGCCAGTTTCACCATGGGCCGTTAATGGGCCAAGAGTTACAAAGGGCATCATATGGGCCGAAAGACGTCATGGGCCATACATGGGCCAGAAGTGAAAATGGGTTGGAATCATATTGGATGGCCCAGATGACGCTACTTGGCCTAATTCAGATAGGGCGTAACGGGCCTTGGGTTAGCGGGTTGTAAATGGGCTATATGTGAATAGACCGTTAACAGGCTTTCCATGGGCCGGCCCGCCACCTTTTGACCAAGTCAAACGGGCCGGCCTTTTCACATGAATGGGCCTCTATTGGGTCGTGCCACGTGTCGACATATCATAGGCGCCTTCTGTCCAATGAGTGGATGAAATCTGTCCCAACGATGAGCCGACACGTGTTTCTTCCAGCAAATGATGATTTTACACGTGGAAAATCCCCATTGGTCGGGGCTGTTAATGGGTTATCGGATCCAAAACCCGACCCGATAGCTTAACAGTGTTCCGTTACAGTGGATGCCATGTGTCGGTCACCCTTGATGAAAGCACTTCCATGACGCGCGATTTATCGTCATGGAAGTGGACACTTCCGTGATAATAATTTTGGTAATGTCATGGAACACTTCTACGACAGCACAGGTATGACTATCTTGATTCTGTCATAAAATTGTCATGGATGTACATGCATGACAAAGAACGCGACCTACTGTGACAAACACGTGTCATCACAGAAGTGTATTTTTTTGTAGTGGCCGGTTCAGGTGCGCCATCACTTTCAGCTCAGCAGATCAACTCAAGTGTGCGGCTACCGCTGGTGTCCTCTCGATGCTTTGTTCTCTAGTCATCAGCAACGTGCAAATCACCAGGACCGCGCAGGGCTCAACATTCTGTCCATTGAGACGTTCAACAACCTTCAAGTGCCATATGACCAACTTCAGCCTACCAAGCCCTTCCCAGGAGTTACTGACGGCTCCACCACCCCGATAGGGTAGGTCCGCCTCCCTGTCACCTTTGGATAGCGCAACAACTACCACACCGAGCTCATTGACTTTGACGTCACCCACATCCGCCTGCCATACAATGCCATCCTCAGGTATCCAGCCCTGGCCAAGTACATGGCAGTGACCCACCACGGCTACAACGTCCTCAAGATGCCAGGAAGCGGTGGAATCATCACAGTCCCCTGCGAAGAGAAGGATGCGGTGTGCTCCCTCGAGCACTCCTTCCAAGTTGCATCAATCGAGGACCCGGACAGCAAGGGCGAGAACCCTCCTGAGGCAGTCCCCAAGAAGAAGAAGACATCACCCAGCTCAAGGCCTCAGGAGGTTGGCATCTCAGGAGGTGTTGCATCAGGATCCGCGCCCGTGCAAGGGGCGCCTCCTTCCATCGCATAGGAAGGTGCGCCCGGCGCCCTCCTCGGGCAGGGCCCGAGGGCTCTCTTCTGGAGGGCCTCAGACTTTGCCAAAATCATGAGGGAGGCGCTCGGGCACCACTTGGAGGCGTGCTACACGGCACGTTTCCCGCAGGAAGGTACAGGGCGTGGGAAGCCCAACCCTCAGGAGTTCATCACCAAGGCCACTCAAGAGCTTCAGGAAGCAAGAGTCATACGCGGAGACTGCCGTTTACCTGGCGTAGCTCCCCATCCAGGCGAGGATGGTGGGTTGCGCGTCTGCATCAATGTCCCAGGGCTCAACCGAGCCGCATCTTAGGAGTGCCTCCGGCCTTCACGTGTGAGATGTTGCGAGGGTCCGCCGCACAACTACGTTCGCATGCCTTTCGGCCTGCTGATCGCGACTGCCACCCATCAGCGCCATCTGTGGAGCATTCTGGCGGCTCAGGAGGCCAGACACCATGCTGTCCTGACAGAGACTAAGATGGTCCTCGAGGAACCGCCTGGACCCCCAAAGCCTCCCGAGGCTCAGGGCTCCGGTGGCTCGTGAGGATCGGCCTCTTCATCACGCATCTTCAGCTACTCCAACACCCCCTCTACAATGGTACCAGGTGACATCTTCTGAGTTCATTTCAGCTGGGAGCGCCCTCAGGGCTGCATCATTCCCAGGCCACATGGGTCCATCCCTGCAGCATGTATCCCTTTTGCTTATGTCTTTAGTTTACCTTGCTGGGGGCGCCCCTCGGGCTGCATCATCCCCAAGCCGCTCGGGCTTGACCCAGTGGCATGTATCCCTCCTGCATTTATCTAAGCTGATTTGCCCTTCATGCTTAACCTGCCTATGATTATCATATTCCACCTACCACGGGCCTCCTCTCCCTCATGCAAATGGCTTGTGCATTAAAAGGGTGGCTCCTGAGCATCACAACTCAGGATCTCTTACTGGTTCTCTAGCCCTCACCCCCTGGCCTTGTCCACGGCATCGCGACCTGGCATACCAGCGGCGGCTGAGCTCGCTCGAGGACCGAGACCTGAGGACGTAGAGCATTTGTATCTAACCATCTCGCAGGAACACACAGCCATCAAAGAACCAAGACCAGGCACAATCTGCCTTGAGGTAGGGCCTCGTGAGTCCCGCGCTGGCTCACGAGTGCCCAGATACACCTCGTCTAGCCCTGCCATGCAAGCCACGTGTCAGGGTGGGGTTGTACACGCCCCGGGGGCTCCTCCTGGAGGGGGGCCCTCCCACGCACCAGTGGAAGCACCATGCTCCGCGCTGGCTGACGACACTGCCGAGAAGCGGCTATGTCTGTACACATAAGGAAGCGCTATGCTCCGCACTGGTGATAAACAACTGAGGGCGGCCCACGGCCGTATCAACCTCAGGGAGCCCAGAGCTCAGTGTCTGGCCTCATCGCAACACCTCCCCTCGGGAGTGTCACGCGAAGGCGCTAGACACAGGGGCTGGCCCGAGCGCACGCCACCCAACCAGGTCCCTCGGACCTGGTCGTCGTGCGCCCCTCCCTGAGCGGAGCCAAGGTATGAAAGGTCGTTTGAACGTCAAGGGGGACTCCTGAGCATCGCGACTTAGGAGCCTAACTGGTCACGTAGCCTCTCACTCCTTAGTCCCGCCCAGATGATTCAGTGGGGCTAATGGCGGTTGAGGTATGCGCGGGCCCGGGCTCTGCCGACGTAGAACGCCAGGGGCTCCGCCTCTGTGGTGGTGTTGCCAACACCAGCTCCCCCTCCCAAGGCCGTGGGATCAGCAGCACCTGCCGTGGGCGCAGTAGCAAAGGCACGGAACTTCTCCAGCAAGGCTTCCACCGGGCCCTTCACAGCTTCAGCAGCAGCGGCGAAGTGCTCGTTCTCCACGGGCTCCAGCAGCTCGTCAAGATTGGCGTCAGGATCACGAAGGTGGATGTGGTTGAAGATGCATGTCAGCACCGCAGAAGAAAGGACACAAGCTTCTACCTCGGTCATGGGGCGGACGCCGGTCATGACTTCCTCGAGCGCCTCGACCAAGAAGGGAAGCAGCTCGGCGGGGCCGTCCTCGGCGCCAGCTAGCGGCTTCTCCAGGCCATTCTCGTAGAGCATCGTCAGTGCCTTGCAAGACCTCTCCTCAAGGAGCGCGAAAGCCATGCGGTCCTCGTCCAGGACCTTTGCCTTGGCGTCCATCTCGGCCCACTCCGCCTTCAACTTCTGCTCCAGCGTCCCTAGCCGGCCGTGCTCACCGGCCAGCTTGGCGTCGGGGTCCCTAACGGCGTCCTCCCGAGCCTTCATCTTCTCCTCCTTCGCCTGGCGGTCACGAACTTCTTTGGCGTGCTCATCGTGCAAGCCCTGTAGCTCAGCCTCCAGCACCTTGCAGTGGTCCTAGGCGACCACGGCATCCTTCACTTCCGCCTCGCGAGCGGCTGCGGCCTGGTTGGCGGCCTGCTTCTCCTCCTCAGAAGCTGTCGCGGCCCGCCTCAACCCCGCTCGGACGGAGACGTCGGAATGAATCCAGATGGAGACCATCTCCAGTCCGGCTACCAGGTGGGAGTCGGTGCCTTGGAGGTCTTCTCGCAGCTGGCCTAGCTCGGAAAGGGCATGGTCCAAGACAGCACAGGAGGCAGCAGAACCCGAATCCACCAGCGTAGGGGGTGGAGGCGGCAACGTAACCACGGCTCGGGATACTAGGGGCTCCTGAGCCTTGGGTACCTCAGCAGTAGCATCAAGCACCGGCACCTCCGGAGTCAGCGGGGCCATGGGGGCTGGCACCCTGCCATAGCGCACCTCCGGGCCTCGCAAGGGCGATCGGACAGGGGAGGTGCGGACATCGTCGCCTCCCCTTCCCTCGGATGAAGGAACAGCTGTGGCAGATGAGTCTTCCCCAGACGGAGTCGCTGTGTCCCCGTTCTTCTTCTTTGCTGGAACCGGTAGCCTAACCAAGTGGTGGAGAATGTCAAGCCCCGGCAGCAAAAACAAGAACAAGATGGAGTTCGAGCACTTACTGGTCAATCGCGGCATAGGTCACCGACCTCTTGCCAAGCTTGAAGCCCGAGAGCCTTGTGGTCCGGGGTGCAGCCTCAAGAGGTCCAGGAGCGGAAAAGGGCACAGTAGAAGGGTTGGAGGCGGCTTCGGGCGGTGCCCGGGTAGAAGCAGCCCCTCGGGAGATCAGCGCCGACATGTCCTTCTTCAGGATCGCGGGTGGATCCTCTTCCTCCCGCGTGGCGTCGGCCTCGTCATTGTTCGGCAAGGTGCGGAGGATGCTGGCTGTGCGCCGGGGAGGCGTCTCCCCCACCCCCTCAATGGTTGCCTCCGAGTCGCGCTCCTCTTCTTCTTCGTCTTCCTCTCCTCCCCCGCGGGAGTCACCTGAAGACACTTCCACTGGCGACCTTGCCCCCTGGGCCACAGGAGGCACCGCCGGCACCAGGCCGCGCCCATCAAAGGTGGGCATGGCATCCACCACCTGTTTCCAGTCCTCACAGAGGAACAGGGGGGCTGGGGCACCCTCCAGACCTTCCTGGTCGTCCCCAACCAAGAGGCAAAGAGCTGCGGCCAGATCCTCGTCGGCCAAGGCCGACGGGTTCAGGCGAAGCTCGTCGTCTGCGCCCCCAAGCATCCACAACAGGCGCGAGTGCGCCTGAAGCAGAGCCACCCGCTGCGTCAAGAACTCCCTCAGGAGTGTGGCCCCTGTCAGCTTCGCCGCTTTCGCTTTTCCCGGCTTCAAGCCGGCGTTCATCTTCTCCAGGACCAACTTCGCCCGGTCGTTGCTACGCTTTGCATGGGACCACCCTTCGTCAGACTAAGGCGCCTTCGTTGGCATCGCCAACCGAGAGTGGTAACATCTGGCATCCATCATGACCTAGTTGCTCCGGAACTTGTCGGCCCTCTTCTCGGTCTTCGAGATCGCGTTGGCCTTGGAGTACGCGATGAAGTTGGCGCACGCCGAGGTGTGCTCGCCGTTGATCCGGAGGGAGAAGAAGTGGCGCAGGAGAGCCACGGACGGCATCACCCCAACATGCGCCTTGCAGTAGTAGGCGAAAATCGACAAAAGGAAAATAGAGGTGGGATGGAGATGAAGGGCCTGCAACCTATAATGGTGGAGGACATCGTAGAACAAGTCGGAGAAGGGAGGAACCAGGCCGGTGACGACGGCGTTCATGAAGAAGGGGTAGAAGGTGCTCCACTTAGCCTCCGGCTCGGCAGAACCAGCCCGGAGATCAGTCTCCACCATCTCGTTGCCCTCCATCGCCGTCATCCAGCATGTAGCGGCAAGATTCTTCTCCGACATATTGGGGGCATCCAGGGCCGACGAATACCAAGCCGGCAGCACATCAACCTTGACCTTGCGGGGCGCCATTGCTCACTGAAAGGGGAGGAGTGGAGCGGATCTGGAGATTTCGGAAGCGGGGAAGCAAGGAAGGGTATCTGGCGCAAGACGAAGGAGAGCAATGAAGACAAGCCTTGCCCACGCCAGCCTTTTGTCAGTCGGGCAGTTGCCGAGGCAGCGCGGGGAAGCGGAGACGCCCACGTCCAATCAGTCGCCATGCATCGACTAAGGCCGCAGGCTGTGGGGGCCCACGGCGCTCCGCACTTGCCCTTTGGCTTTGCTGCTAAGCCAAGTCCGAGCGCGCCTTAGGCCCGGGGGCTACTGTCGGCATTCTGGGAACGGGGGTCCCCAGACTTGCCTGCCTGCGGCCTGCACCGTGGCTCAACCAGTGGCCCAGTTTGGCCTATCTTCATCAACCAAACACTCAAGATCCTCGCGAGGGGCCAAGCCTCACGGGGCGGACGACGCAAGGCCTCCTCAGGGGAAGCGTCACCAGGCAGGATTGTGAGGAGGCGGAGAGATCAAGGCAAGGCGTACCTCGCAAGGTGCCCATTACGCAACCCATGAAGATCAAGACCAGGAGGGCGCCAGCCCGTGCAGTGTCCTCATTTCCTCTTTGGTGCAAAGGGGGCAAGCGCAGGCGCGGAGTACCGAGGCATCAAGCAAAGGTTTCCTTATCGGTGCAACGAGACCAAGACCAGCAGAGTGGCAGGACGGAGGTCACCATGAAGACCAAGACGGCGTCATCACCAGTGCCTTTGGCAGGCGAAGACCACCTTTAGTCAGGATAGCTTGTACTAGCTGTCCCCTTTCAAAATGGTTGTTGTTGGATCCCTTCCCGCTCAATATTTGAGAAGAGGACCGGGGCCTCTATAAATAGAGCTAGCCACCACAGTAGTGAGGGGATCCAAGTTGAGTCCATCCGCACACCACACCACCCCAAGAACACCTCTCCTTGTGAGGCTGTTCTTCCCTTGTACTGTTCATAATCAGCCCAAGAGGCAATCCACCACACCACACACTGGATTAGGGTATTACACCACAACGGTGGCCCGAACCAGTATAAACCTCATGTCTCTTGTGTTGTTCATCGATCTAGCTTAGAAATCGCGATGAGGCTAAGGGCGTGTTTTGGTAGGAAGAAATCTTCGTGCGCACCCTAGTGTTCGAACCTTAAGGGTTTTGCCGGAACCCGACATCCAACAGTAACTTTCTGAAGCGTCGTGCCCCCGTTCTGTGTCCCTCTCTTAAGAGCAGGAAAAACGGAGCGGTGCGATCCATCTGTTCTCTGCCCTGCTACCTCATCTTCTTCCTCCTCAAGACAAGCAACATTCCTCTCTTCTCCCTCCTGCCGTAGTTCTTCTCGCTGCCGTTGACAGAAATGGGGCAGAAACGCGAAGAAGAAGCAGACGGTTGCGGCAAAGGAAGCCGCCATCAAGGGGAGCAAAAGAGGGGCAGAGTTGAGCAAGAAGCGGAGCGAAGATGTTGTGTTCATTCCATCAAATTTGAGCGGCCCCATCCTCCAGGAGAGATATGGATATATATGCGGGATGCCTATCCAGAAGGGGCACAGGGCGCCGATGGTCATCACGGCGGGGAAGGAGGTACCGCAGGACTCTTATTATTTCTTCCGCGCCTATTTCATCTGCGGTCTTTGCCCTCCTTTCTCTGGATTCTTTGAGTCAATCATGAACACCTATGGGTTTCATCTTCTTGATTTTACACCAAATGCAATGGCGAACTTGGCCATTTTTGCCCATTCGTGTGAGAACTTTGTCAGAGTCAAGCCCAATGTGGATATGTTCCGACACTACTTTGTCCCGCGGGTTGAGAGAAAAGCTTATCGCTCTAGGGTTATCAGCTGGATGCCACGCGTGGTGAGGAAGGTTTGGGCTTACCTTCCCGGGTATCAGCGGGAAAGGTGGGATGAATGGAGGGGCGACTGGTGCTGGATCCAGGACAAAGAGGTCCAGAGTTCTGCGAAGCCCGAAAGGAGATTGTTGAGCGTGACCGGGATTGGAGCGCCAAGGGCCTCACTGAAGATAGATTTCACCCGGCAATCAACAGGATCACCCATTTGGCGGCTGCCGGGCTAACTATCGAGCATGTGGGGCCAGATTTTCTCCTCCGCCGAATCTCGCAGTTGCAGGAAAGAGGACAGACATGCATGGCTATATGGTGATGCGGTGGACAGGATGAGGTTGCTTCCTGGGCTGGCCAACAACCCGTCGGTGTATGGCCATGCCTGGTTATGCGGCCAATTGTTTGGTCATTTTGACATGTTCAAACTTCTGGCAACCATCATCATGCTGAATGTCAATTCCGCCCGGGATCAGATATTGTCGTGGATGCCAGACTGCAATGCTGAAGGGGTTACGATCACTTGGAAGATGCCCACCCTGGAAAATGAGCTCGAGTGGTCCAGCTCCATGGTGGAGGTGGCTACCAAGGCTGAAACTAGGATGTATAAGCCCACCTCTCCTGCAGAGGTGGTGTATATCTTGACGAAGGTCGAGGAGGACAATGCGGCCTACCTCGTGGAGATGGCGACGACCGCAAAGGCCGGGAAGAGCATGGGGAAATCTGGGGATGGGAGATCTTCCCAAGGTGGTGGCGAGGCGCAAGCCGCGGAAGGAATTGCCGGGGATGAGCCTGCTGCTGGAAACTTTGCCGGGCTAGACGCACTATTCGCGGTAGCAAAGGAGCTCTAGAAAAAGGAGAAGGAGGCTCACGAGGTGGAGGAGCCAGAAGAGTGGCTTGCGGCCGGGCCGCAAGCCCCCGAGCCGGACCTTGAGCAGCGTACCCACAAACGTGTCGCGGCTAGCCCAGCCGCCAGGAAGGTGAAGAAGACAGCCGCCAAAGCCTCCAAGGCCGAGGCGGCATGCCGCCAATCTCCTCTTATCATCAAGATCAAGGCCCCTTCCACCCAGTGGGTGCGATGGAGGACGGCCCTGACTCTAGCTCAAGATTGACTCCTTCACTGGACTCGTCTTCGTCTTACCCTTCGGCTCCGCGGCGGGCGCCGCTGCTGCCGGAGAATTCTGCTCCCGCTCCCCCGAAGAGAAGGGAGCCCTCCCTTCCGTGGAATTCAACTTGGAGTCCATGCTTATTGCAGAAGAGTAAGCAATAGTTCCCTTTGTGAATGGCTTGTGCATATCTTGGTATTCTACTGACCTCTTGTGTTTGTTGTTGTCATTGGTAGAGGGGTGCATGAGGAGACCGAATCCCTTATCCATCGCTCTCGAAGGAAGCTCCGGCGCCTTGGTGGGGAGCGAGGTAGGGGATCCTACTTTGAGCCCCCAGTCCAGCCCTCGGCCCAGGAGTGGGGACTTGGTTCTACCTGCCGAAGACGAAAGAGATAGCCCTCCTACCCCTCCAGGTGGTAGAGGTGAGGTGATACAGGGCGAGCCCCTCCCCGGTGAGCGCACTTCCGCCGCCACTCGTGTTGGAGATAGTCCCATGAAACCTTTGGTGGATGAGGTTGTGCTGGATGTCGCCGGGATTGCCATGACAGAGGACGTAGCCCGGGCCCCGGCAACAACTATTGCCGGGGAGACTGAGATTCCCGCCCGGCAGACTTCTCCAGCTGCCACACTCGCTCTTTCTTTGCTACTTCCTTTTTATTTCTCTCTCTTTTTTTTTCTGATTTCCGCTTCCTTGTTTTCTCTTGCCCTCCCCTTTTTTCTGTGGACCGCCAGGCTGCAGAGATGGAGCCATTGGAGGTGGCGATCGACATAGGCAAGGCTACCGTAGAGGAGGACGCGAGCATCGCTGCCGCGGAGGGGCAGGATCTGGTTGCCGGGGACACGCAGGGATCCCTGGCGGTGATGGAGCGCCCTTATGAGATCGTCCCGGCCGTGGGAGTGGCCGTAGATGTGAAGATTCCTCTCCAAACAATGCGCCCACTCCCCGCCACCGGGCCCGTCATCAAGACCCCGCCGTGTTCCTCCAGCGCGCTGGCCATGGTGCTGTCGCCGCTCAAAGCTGGAGCCCCCGACCTGTATTTGGTGACGGACACCGAACTTGCCGAAGACCTTCAATGCATCTTGGCTCCACTTTACCGAGAGGTTGGGGAGGCTGATGACTCGATCGCCGTTGCCATGGACTTGTCCTTCATGGAATTCATGGCGGCAGGCGTCATGGAGATGCAGGCCCGACACAACCAAAAGTGGGTGGAGCTCAAGGAGCGACATGAATCTGTTGACAAGATGGACTAGAAGGTGAAGGACAAGGGCTTGGAGCTGCGCGAGTGGCATGACAAGCACTTGAATGTGCTTCGGAGGAAGCAAGAGACGCTCCAGGTGATGCGGGAGGATGTCATAGCCCGTGAGGCGCATCCAGTGGACCATAAGGCTTCCCTGGATGCCAGAGAGCAAGACATTTCCCTCCGAGAAGAGAATATTGCTGCCACTCTCAGCACCAAGGAGGATGAATTGGAGGCTCTCATCTGCCAGCACACCAACGACTAGGAGGAAAAGCAGGAGGTGGCTCTAAATGTTGTTGCCGCTGATTCTGCTGCTCGACTAAAGAAGCTTGCTGACGACTTGGCTGTCGTGTCTGCTGCCATGACTGACCTTGATCGACAGATGTCCGAGCGGGCGGAGGACCTTGCCAAGAGCGCTAGGAGTTGGACGCCCTCAAGGAGGAGGCGCAGAAAGCGAAGACCCTCTTAAACAATGTGCAATCACAACTTTCCTCCAATTCAAAGCGTCGAAGCTGCTGATCGCAAAATCTAAGATCCGAAGGCGAGGATTGGCACATTGGAGAGCTCGGTAGAGTCACTCGAGTCCCGCCAACAAATAATGACTAGGGATTTGGATAACGCCAAACGTCTCCGGCAGGAGGCCGAGGACAAGTTGAAGAACCAAGTTGACCTGAGCACCCTCTGGGTCAAGAGCCTGGTCGACATAGCCGAACACCTAGGCGCTCGGGCCGCGGAGATGTGCATGGACCGCCCCATTTTCACGCCCAGCCAACACGAGGTCCCAAGCGCCAAGTTGGGGGTCTTCTTCAATAAGCTGATCGAGAAGCTGGAGGCGCATGAAGCGGGGAGGGCTCAGCGCATCACAACCGAATCCCAGAAGCTGGCTCGCAACGCCCTCCTCATGGTCGTGAGCAACATCACCTGCCGCCACCCGAATCTCGACCTCGACGATGGATTCAAGAACCCCCAGCAGGCGTCGATGTTGTAGCCGCCAAGGAGAAGGCTACATCACGGGCCGACAGGGTCCTCCTGGTCTGAATCTCTCCGCCTGGTCGTCAAGCCAACTATTGGGCCTCCATTGCCCTATAACGAAAACATGTCGCATATTTTGTGTTTAGTCATCCTATCTCTGACATTCCTGTTAAACTGGAACTTTGGGTTGAATGTTAGTCGCGCGTTTATCCCCTTATTCCCCGTATGCTTGCGTCTGTTGACGAGGACATGTATTGGGGGTAGGGTAACATGCCTGACCTAAAAGACCCTACCCATGGACACCGTACACTTTGCACTGGGCCCCTGGGCCATATCACCGTCCAGATGTGCCGCAACTTGAAAGTCACTCGGAAGGCAATAACCACTCGGAGCACGGCACTCCACTCGACGAGCTCATTCCACTCGGCCGTGTAACTCACTCGGATATGCGAAGACCAATAGTCAACATGACGGTTTTGTAGTGGGCAGGCATTATGGCATTGATGCTCCACCGTGTAACATAAGGGGTGAGGGGGTGGTGCACTCTATATAAGCCACCCCCACCACTAGACTAAGGGGAGAGGCCCTCATTCTTCTCCTTCAGCCTCTCTCTCCCTCTCTAGTCTCCGGACTTACCTCCAGCATCAGGATCCGTTCCTCACACACACACACACACACACACATTGTAATCTCCGGACACATACTCAGATAAAACAAAGCCTCTCCGGAGCACGAGACGTAGGGTTGTTATCTCCATCGTGAGAGGCCCGAACTCGCTAAAACCACTTTGTCACCCATTTGCATCTCGATAGATCATGCTTCTTTACCCTATCCCTTATTATTGTCAGAATCGTCCCCACGACAGTTGGCGCCCACCGTGGGGCATAGCATTTATCGAGCCATGATGCAAATGGTTTTCTTTCTTTAATGTTCGTCCGCTGATCAACAATCATCAATGGAGGATCTGATCCAAGATGCTTCGGACATCACTCCATTCACAGGGGAGTCATCATACTCTTGGTACAAAGGGATCAGGAAATCCCATTCCATACTATCTTATTCTTTACAATCAAACACTACAATGATCTAACTATAGTTTGTTCTTTTTCTGTATGCACACGAGCTCATCAAAATGGATGCCTCCCTTTGTACTGATTGGTGGCTCGGCTCCCGGACGATGTCGTCATCCCTGGCCTCATTTGCGAACGTCGTCGCCGAGCGCACACACACGCACAGCCGCTAATGCGTGGCCTTGCTCCTCGGCCCGCGGAGAACGACGACCAGCGGTCGACCCGGCTCTCGGGCGATGAGGCCCGGCTGCCGGCATTCGGCTCAGCTCTGCGGGCATCGAAGTGCGACTCCGACCGGCGCACGGCTCCGACCCCCCAAGCAGTGAAAATGTGACCACAACGCTCGCACCGGCCTTGCCCTTGGCTGTGCTGGCCCGCGACTCCCGCGCCTGGACTGTATCTAGCTGCTTATCCTCCTCAGCGCCATCTCCGATCTCCATCAGTTTCCGGCCTGACCGGCAGTTTTCACCGCAGCAGAGCTCTCCGGACTCCGGGCTGCCTTCACAACTCTCCTAATTTCAACCCGCATCACATGCAGAAATTTCCTTGTTTTAGTTCCGTCTTAATTAGCACTAATTAATGCCTCTTACATGCAGATTCTGTGTACTCCTACATGGTCAGGACATGGGTTGTTTCTTCCATCAATTAACTGCATGCAGGAAAATTTGGAAACAGAAGGAATCTTCAACGCCGGATTAATTGGCTGCCTCATTAATCAGCCATTCAAACAAGGTGCGTTGATTCATTTTTTTTTCACAGCCACCTGCACCAGCCTCCAGCGCACACGCAGCTTGCTTGACTTCAAGCCAACCCATCCCGTCCGCTACTCTGAGTGGGTACTCTGGTATGCTTGGACAAGTGCAAGTCTACACTCGACATATGCAACACTCGGGCACGCATCGCTTTCTTGGACACGTTTAGGCGACTAACGTGCTGGCACTTGATCATTCGTGTGTTTCCACTCGGTCGGACGCCTCCTCGTCGACATGCTCAACTCGACCGTCCCATGTGGTGCCACTCGGTTGGACGCGTCCTCGACACTCGGCCGCCCACGCGTCGTCACTCCATGGAACGTGTCTACTTCACTGGGACGCCCTGCGCATCGTCCCTCTACTTCACTCGGACGCCCCGTCCATCGTCACTCCGCGGGACACACATCTACTTCACTCGGACGCCCGATGCATCATCATTCCGCGGGACTCGTCTACTTCATTCAGACGCCCCACGCATCATCACTCCGCGGGACTTGTCTACTTCACTCGGACGCCCCGTCCATCGTCAGTCCACGGGACACGCATCTACTTCACTCAAACGCCCCGCGCATTGTCACTCCGCGGGACTCGTCTACTTCACTAGGACGCACCGTCCATCGTCACACTGCGGGACACGCATCTACTTCACTCGGATGCCCCGCGCATCACCACTCTGCGGGACGCGTCAACATCACTCGGACGCCTCGCGCCTCGCCACACCGCGGGACGAGTCTACATCACTCGGACGACCCCACATTGTCAGTCTTCGGGACGCGTCTACATCACTCGGATGCCCCGCACCTCGCCACTCTGCTGAACGCGTCATCACCACTCGGCCACCCAGCGCGTCGCCATCGGTTGGTCACCTCATCACCACTCTGCCGCCACGCGCGTCGCCATCGGTTGGTCACCTCATCACCACTCGGCCGCCCCGCGCTTCGCCATCGGTTGGTCAACTCATCACCACTCTGCCGCCCCGCATGTCTCCATCGGTTGGTCACCTAATCACCACTCGGCCGCCCCGCGCGTCGCGATCGGTTGGTCACCTTATCACCACTCGGCCGGCCCGCACGTCACCATCGGTTGGTCACCTCATCACCACTCGGCCGCCCTGCTCGTCGCCATTGGCTGATCACCTCATCACCACTCGGCCGCCCCGTGCGTCGCCATCGGTTGGTCACTTCATCATCACTCCGCCGCCCCACGTGTCGCCACTCGGCTGGTCACCTCATCACCACTCGGCCGTTTCCCGCGTCGCCATCGGTTGGTCACCTCATCACCACTCGGCCGCCCCACGTGTGGCCATCGGTTGGTCACCTCATCACCACTCGACCGCCCCGCGCGTCGTCATAGGTTGGTCACTTCATCACCAATCGGCCGCCCCACGCGTCGCCATCAGTTGGTCACCTCATCACCACTCGGCCGCCCCCGCCACTCGGTTGGTCACCTCATAAACACTCGGCCACCCCGTGCGTCGCCATCGGTTGGTCAGCTCATCACCACTCGCCCGCCCCGCGCGTCGCCACTCGGTTGGTCACCTCATAACCACTCGGCCGCCCCGCGCGTCGTCACTCGCTTGGTCACCTCATCACCACTCGGCCGCCCCGCGTTTCGCCATCGGTTGGTCACCTCATCACCACTCGGCCGCCCTGCGCGTCGTCATCGGTTGGTCGCCTCATCACCACTTGGCCGCCCCGTGCGTCGCCATCGGTTGGTCACCTCATCACCACTCGACCGCCCCGGGCGTCGCCACTCGGTTGGTCACCTCATAAACACTCGGCCGCCACGCGCGTTGCCATCGGTTGGTCACCTCATCACCACTCGGCCGCACCGCGCGTCGCTACTCGGTTGGTCACCTCATAACCACTCGGCCGCCCCGAGCATCGCCATCGATGGTCACCTCATCACCACTCGGCCGCCCCGCGCGTCGCCATCGGTTGGTCACCTCGTCCACTCGGCCGCCCCGCGCATCGCCATCGGTTGGTCACCTCATCACCACTCGGCCGCCCCACGCGTCGTCACTCTGTTGGCCACCTCATCACAACTCGGCCGCCCCGCGCGTCTCCACTCGGTTGGTCACCTCATCATCACTCGGCCGCCCCGCGCGTCGCCATCGGTTGGTCACCTGATAACCACTCGGCCGCCCCGCGTGTCTCCATTCGGTTTGTCACCTTATAGCCACTCGGCCGTCCCGCGCGTTGCCACTCGGTTGGTCACCTCATAACCACTCGGCCACCCCACGCGTTGCCATCGGTTGGTCACCTCATCAGCAATCTGCCGCCCCGCGCGTCGCCACTCGGTTGGTCACCTTATCACCACTCGGCCGCCCCGCGCGTGGCCATCGGTTGGTCACCTCATCACCACTCGGTCGCCCCGCGCGTCGCCATCGGTTGGTCACCTCATCACCACTTTGTCGCCCCGCGCGTCGCCATTGTTTTGTCACCTCATCACCACTCGGCTGCCCCGTGCGTCGCCATCGGTTGATCCCCTCATCACCACTCGGCCGCCCAGCGCGTCGCCATCGGTTGGTCACCTCATCACCACTCGGCCACCCCGCGCGTCGCCACTCGGTTGGTCACCGCATAACCACTCAGTCGCCCCGTGCGTCGCCATCGGTTGGTCACCTCATCACCACTCGGCCGCCCCGAGCGTCGCCATCGGTTGGTCACCTCATCACCACTCGGCCGCCCCGTTCGTCGCCATCGGTTGGTCAGCTCATCACCAATCGGCCGCCCCGAGCGTCGCCATCGGTTGGTCACCTCATCACCACGTGGCCGCCCCGTGCGTCGCCATCGGTTGGTCAGCTCATCAACACTCGGCCGCCCCGCGCATCGCCACTCGGTTGGTCATCACATAACCACTCGGTCTCCCCGCGCATCACCACTCGCTTGGTCACCTCATCACCACTCGGCCGCCCCACGCGTCACCATCGGTTCATCACCTCATCACCACTCGGCCGCCCTGCGCGTCGTCATCGGTTGGTCACCTCATCACCACCCGGCCGCCCCACGCGTCGCCATCGGTTGGTCGCGTCATCACCACTCGGCCGCCCCGGGCGTCGCCACTCGGTTGGTCACCTCATAAACACTCGGCCGCCCCGCGCGTTGCCATCGATTGGTCACCTCATCACCACTCGGCCGCACCGCACGTCGCTACTCGGTTGGTCACCTCATAACCACTCGACCGTCCCGAGCATCGCCATCGATGGTCACCTCATCACCACTCGACCGCCCCGCGCTTCGTCATAGGTTGGTCACTTCATCACCAATCGGCCGCCCCACGCGTCGCCATCAGTTGGTCACCTCATCACCACTCGGCCGCCCCGTGCGTCGCCACTCGGTTGGTCACCTCATAAACACTCGGCCACCCCGTGCGTCGCCATCGGTTGGTCAGCTCATCACCACTCGCCCGCCCCCGCGCGTCGCCACTCGGTTGGTCACCTCATAACCACTCGGCCGCCCCGCGCGTCGTCACTCGCTTGGTCACCTCATCACCACTCGGCCGCCCCGCGTTTCGCCATCGGTTGGTCACCTCATCACCACTCGGCCGCCCTGCGCGTCGTCATCGGTTGGTCGCCTCATCACCACTCGGCCGCCCCGTGCGTCGCCATCGGTTGGTCACCTCATAACCACTCGGCCGCCCCGAGCATCGCCATCGATGGTCACCTCATCACCACTCGGCCGCCCCGCGCGTCGCCATCGGTTGGTCACCTCGTCCACTCGGCCGCCCCGCGCATCGCCATCGGTTGGTCACCTCATCACCACTCGGCCGCCCCATGCGTCGTCACTCTGTTGGCCACCTCATCACAACTCGGCCGCCCCGCGCGTCTCCACTCGGTTGGTCACCTCATCAACACTCGGCCGCCCCGCGCGTCGCCATCGGTTGGTCACCTGATAACCACTCGGCCGCCCCACGCGTCTCCATTCGGTTTGTCACCTTATAGCCACTCGGCCGTCCCGCGCGTTGCCACTGGGTTGGTCACCTCATAACCACTCGGCCACCCCACGCGTTGCCATCGGTTGGTCACCTCATCAGCAATCTGCCGCCCCGCGCGTCGCCACTCGGTTGGTCACCTTATCACCACTCGGCCGCCCCGCGCGTGGCCATCGGTTGGTCACCTCATCACCACTCGGTCGCCCCGCGCGTCGCCATCGGTTGGTCACCTCATCACCACTTTGTCGCCCCGCGCGTCGCCATTGTTTTGTCACCTCATCACCACTCGGCTGCCCCGTGCGTCGCCATCGGTTGATCCCCTCATCACCACTCGGCCGCCCAGCGCGTCGCCATCGGTTGGTCACCTCATCACCACTCGGCCACCCCGCGCGTCGCCACTCGGTTGGTCACCGCATAACCACTCAGTCGCCCCGTGCGTCGGCATCGGTTGGTCACGTCATCACCACTCGGCCGCCCCGAGCGTCGCCATCGGTTGGTCACCTCATCACCACTCGGCCGCCCCGTTCGTCGCCATCGGTTGGTCAGCTCATCACCAATCGGCCGCCCCGAGCGTCGCCATCGGTTGGTCACCTCATCACCACGCGGCCGCCCCGTGCGTCGCCATCGGTTGGTCAGCTCATCAACACTCGGCCGCCCCGCGCATCGCCACTCGGTTGGTCATCACATAACCACTCGGTCTCCCCGCGCATCACCACTCGCTTGGTCACCTCATCACCACTCGGCCGCCCCACGCGTCACCATCGGTTCATCACCTCATCACCACTCGGCCGCCCTGCGCGTCGTCATCGGTTGGTCACCTCATCACCACCCGGCCGCCCCACGCGTCGCCATCGGTTGGTCGCGTCATCACCACTTGGCCGCCCCGGGCGTCGCCACTCGGTTGGTCACCTCATAAACACTCGGCCGCCCCGCGCGTTGCCATTGATTGGTCACCTCATCACCACTCGGCCGCACCGCACGTCGCTACTCGGTTGGTCACCTCATAACCACTCGGCCGTCCCGAGCATCGCCATCGATGGTCACCTTATCACCACTCGGCCGCCCCGCGCGTTGCCATCAATTGGTCACCTCGTCCACTCGGCCGCCCCGCGCATCTCCATCGGTTGGTCACCTCATCACCACTCGGCCGCCCCGCGCGTCGTCACTCTGTTGGTCACCTCATCACAACTCGGCCGCCCCGCGCGTCTCCACTCGGTTGGTCACCTCATCACCACTAGGCCGCCCCGCGCGTCGCCATCGGTTGGTCACCTAATAACCACTCGGCCGCCCCGCGCGTCGCCATTCGGTTTGTCACCTCATAACCACTCGGCCGTTCCGCGCGTTGCCACTCGGTTGGTCACCTCATAACCACTCGGCCACCCCACGCGTTGCCATCGGTTGGTCACCTCATCACCACTCTGCCGCCCCGCGCGTCGCCACTCGGTTGGTCACCTCATCACCACTCGGCCGCCCCGCGCGTGGCCATCGGTTGGTCACCTCATCACCACTCGGTCGCCCCGCGCGTCGCCATCGATTGGTCACCTCATCACCACTTTGTCGCCCCGCGCGTCGCCATTGTTTTTTCACCTCATCACCACTCGGCTGCCCCGCACGTCGCCACTCGGTTGGTCACCTCATCACCACTCGGCCGCCCCAAGCGTCGCCATTGGTTGGTCACCTCATCACCACTCGGCCGCCCCGCGCGTCGCCACTCAGTTGGTCACCTCATAACTACTCGGCCGCCCCGTGCGTCGCCATCGGTTGATCCCATCATCACCACTCGGCCGCCCAGCGCGTCGCCATCGGTTGGTCACCTCATCACCACTCGGCCACCCCGTGCGTCGCCACTCGGTTGGTCACCTCATCACCACTCGGCCGCCCCGAGCGTCGCCACTCGGTTGGTCACCTCATAACCACTCGGCCGCCCCATGCGTCGCCATCAGTTGGTCACCTAATCACCACTCGGCCGCCCGCGCGTCGCCACTCGGTTGGTCACCGCATAACCACTCAGTCGCCCCGTGCGTCGACATCGGTTGGTCACCTCATCACCACTCGGCCGCCCCGCGCGTCGCCATCGGTTGGTCACCTCATCACCACTCGGCCTCCCCGTTCGTCGCCATCGGTTGGTCAGCTCATCACCAGTCGGCCACCCCGAGCGTCGCCATCGGTTGGTCACCTCATCACCACGCGGCCGCCCCGTGTGTCGCCATCGGTTGGTCACCTTATCAACACTCGGCCGCCCCGCGCATCGCCACTCGGTTGGTCACCTCATAACCAATCGGTCTCCCCGCGCGTCGCCACTCGCTTGGTCACCTCATCACCACTCGGCCGCCCCACGCGTCACCATCGGTTCGTCACCTCATCACCACTCGGCCGCCCCGTGCGTCGTCATCGGTTGGTCACCTCATCACCACCCGGCCGCCCCACGCGTCGCCATCGGTTGGTCGCGTCATCACCACTCGGCCGCCCGGGTGTCGCCACTCGGTTGGTCACCTCATAAACACTCGACCGCCCCGCTAGTTGCCGTCGGTTGGTCATCTCATCACCACTCGGCCGCACCACGCGTCGCCACTCGGTTGGTCACCTCATAACCACTCGGCCGCCCCGCGTGTCGCCATCGGTTGGTCACCTCATCACCACTCGGCCGCCCCGCGCGTCGCCATCGGTTGGTCACCTCATCACCACTCGGCCGCCCAGCGCGTCGCCATTGGTTGGTGACCTCATCACCAGTCGGCCGCCCCGCGAGTCGCCACTCGGTTGGTCACCTCATCACCACTTGGACGCCCCGCGCGTCGCCATCGGTTGGTCACCTCATCACCATTCGGCCGCCCTGAGCGTCGCCATCTGTTGGTTACCTCATCACCACTCGGCCGCCCCAGGCGTCGCCATCGGTTAGTCACCTCATCACCACTCGGCCGCCCCGCGCGTCGCCATTGGTTGGTCACCTCATCACCACTCGGCCGCCCTGGGCGTCGCAATCGGTTGGTCACCTCATCACCACTCGGCCGCCCCTCGCATCGCCATCGGTTTGTCAGGACCCCGACTCAATGCCACATCGATCTAGCATGTAACACCCCATATCACTTTGCGGCCTCACGCACGGTATTCCCACGGGTGTCGCCTTACCTTTGCCCGGGACCGTTTGCGTCTTTTGGCACACGTATATGATAGTGTCGCTAGCATCCATATGGTAAGGAGCCCGGGCTGACATGGCTAGTCGTAAACCCAAAGTGGCACAAAACTTACAGGGACAGGCATCCATGACCCAACATCGAACGTGTCGGTCATCAGCGAGTAAATCCAGGCTGTAGCACTGGGCTAGCAGGACTCCGGTGAACCGGGCTGTAGCGGGCTAACAGGACTCCGGTATTCATCGCGTGACATTTCCGCGAAGGGACAGACACAGGAACGAAGAAGGACACATGCCGGCCAGCCTAAGTGTTCCGGAGCAGTAGCAAGCTACCATGGCTCAGTGAAACACTAGGAGACATTTCCCCGTAAGAGAGGCTACTAAAGATAAACAACTAGATGGTCAGATCCCACACATACCAAGCATTTCAATTACATACACACAATATGCTCGATATGTGCAAATACAACATGGCATCACAACATGACTCTACGACTCAAGTAATTTATTCAATAGGCTCCGAGGAGCGAGATATTACAAACATGGGTCTCATGACCCAACACTCAGAGCATACAAGTCAAAGCACAAGCGGAAGCTATCATGTCTGAGTACAGACATCTATAAATGAAAAAGGCTGAGAAGCCTGACTATCAATCAGATCCTGCCGAGGGCACAAGATCGTAGCTGAGGTATCAAGCTAAACGTCGAAGACCACGCGGAAATACTAGTGAGACTGAAGTCTCTCTGCAAAAACATAAAATAGGCAAACGTGAGTACAAATGTACCCAGCAAGACATACATCAGAACTATCTACATATGCATCATTATCAACAAAGGGATGGTGGGGTTTAACTGCAGCAAGCCAGCTTTGACTCGGTGGCTATCCTAAACTATGACTGCAAGCGACTCTTTTGAGGTGGCGCACACGAGTCCACATATTCACCATATCAATACACCACTATGGATCCGCTCCCGTCTCCCTACGAGAACGCCATCCATAGCACTCACGCTTATCTTGCGTATTTTAGAGTATCCACTTTCACTTGTCTATGAACTATGCAATGGGGTCCAAGTTTCCATATCCGAGGAATCCGGCTATTCGAATAGATGATGTTAACCCTGCAGGGGTGTACTTCTTCATACATGTTTCCACCACTTAGCGTCTGCACACGACATGTGCTCGGCAGACTTCAAGCGAAAGCCGACGTGGGTGTAGACCACGACCTAACTAAACACTCAAGTCTCTAGTCCAGGTTTATCGCCTATTCGGGTTCCATCCATGAGGAGATCCGGCCGGAGTTTCTCTCACAGCCCCAAACGATGTGAACAGGGTTCCGTGACACCAAACGGGCGCCCGGTATACCCGGCCACGTGCCTACCGCATCACAGCCCACCCCTACGGTCAGCGCTGTCCACGGCCTCCAGCATACTACAAACACCAGAAACTACTTGCAACTCCTGGACAGAGGACGAGGGTGAATAAGAAGTCGAGCGGGGTCATATTTCAGGGCCCAATGTATGGTAGTAGCTGAATCATGGATCACAAACACAGAACTCAGTTCCTGAGGACTGCTGCAATGAGACAACCCACCATGTACTCCTACATGGCCTCTCACCGCTACCTTTACCAAATCGTGTTCACACACTTAGCTCACACACAGTAGGACATGTTCACACGCCTCTGATTCATCCCGGATGAATCAGACCTGACACAACTCTAAGCAGTAGCAGGCATGACAATAAGCATGAATGAGTAGGCACAACGGGGCTCAAACAACTCCTACTCATGCTAGTGGGTTTCATCTATTTACTGTGGCAATGACAGGTCATGCAGAGGATAAAGGGGTTCAGCTACCGCAGCAAGTAACGGTTGAATCGTTGTTGTCCTAATGCAGTAAAAGAGAGCAGGAGCGAGAGAGTGGGATTGTATCGGAATGAACAAGGGGGTTTTGCTTGCCTGGCACTTCTGAAGATAACATTGAGTCTTCATCAGTGTCAACGATCACATCATCGGTATCGCGTCTATCGAGAGGGGACAAATACCGGCAACACAGGAAAACACAATCAATGCAATGCACAAAATGATGCATGCTATGACATGGCAATATGAATGTGTTTTGAGCTAATGCAACTAGCAACAAGTTAAATGGGGTTGGTTTGAATACAAGATTCAAATTCAAACTCCATATGTGATTATTTAAATGCCCTTTATTGGTTTTGTCCAAAACAGAGGACAACCATTGTTCAAACATGCATGAAAATGGTACAGATGGATTCCTTGAATTTTTCTGATAATTTTTCATATATAAATTATTTAATTTGGAGTTACGGTTGAATTTCTATGAATTTTAGAAGTTTATACAATTTTTCTGGAATTTCCTGATTATAAATAAATCCAGAAAAGGATTTACTGCGTCAGCACTGCGTCACTGTGACGTCAGCAGGTCAACAGACGCTGCTGGTGGTCAAACCTGACCAGTGGGGTCCACTGGTCAGTGACTGAGGCTGGTTAGTGTCAATGGCAGGTGGGGCCGGGTCAACAGACACGTCAGCAGGTCAATACTGACGTGTGGGGTCGGTCAACGTCCATGTCAGCGTGGTCAAAGCTGACGGGTGGGGCCCATGTGGTTAGTTAAACTAAACAGAAAATAAACTAAAATTAATTAAGGCGTGGGGCCCAGTGCCAGTGACACGGTGCGGTGATTAGTGGCTAACTAAGCCAGCCACGTCAGCAAGTGACGCCGGCGACCACGGCGACGGCGAGACCTCGCCGGAGTTGCTCGGGACGGCGCTACAGCCCGCGGCTGGTCGCGCTGAGGGCACCAAGAGTGAGCCCGTGCTCCCGCGCATCTAGGGGGACCCACAAGAGGGCGTGGGGTGGCCGGAGTTGAGCGCGGCATCGACCCCGGCGGCGGCCGGAGCTCGGGGGTTCGCGGGACCGGCGCTGCGGTGTGCAAACGAGACGGTTGTCGCGCTAGTTTTACTCTACGGGACGTAACGAGTGCAACGGACGCATGCGTGGGACCAAAAGGTCACCGGGGCTTCACCGGCGACGAGCCCGTGCGGCGGAGCGTCTCGGCTCCGATGGAGGGAGCGGCTGGAGCTCGAAATCGGACATGGGGTTAGGGGGAAACGAAGCAGGGGCTCACGGAGATCACGATGAGAGGGTCGGCGTGCTCGGGGAAGGCCTGCGGCGACGGGACAGCGACGGCGATCTCCGGCGACCGAAGCTTGAAGACGAGTCGATGCGGTCGAGTTGGGGCGTCCGAGCGCTCGGGGCTTGCTCGAGGCGACGTAACAGGCGGTGGCGGAGTTTGCAGACTACACGGGGAGGCGAGAGGAGCATGGTGGGCGTGGTGGCAGCGAACGACGGCGGCGGCTCTCTGTTCGGGTGAAGAACGAAGAGGGAGAGGGGAAGGAGAGGAGCGAGTGAGGGAGAGGAGAGAGGGCCACCAGGGGGGGGGTTCGTGGCATCGTGGTGGCGTGAGGGGGAGGCTCGGGAACGCCTCGGTGGAAGCAGGAGTTGGCCGGGGCCTCTCGGGCGCGCGCCACGCCTCGCCTCTGGTCGTCCTCCTGGCAGAGGAGGAAGATGACAAGGGGGAGGAGGTGGGCTGGGCCGAGTCGCTGGAGGAGCTGGGCCGGCTGGGCTGGACAGGTAAGCGCCAGGTAAGTCTTCTGCTCTGTTTTATTTTTTTCTTCTGTTTTGTTTTATTTAATTTATCTTGCCACTGTTTTGAATTTAAAATAATTCAAACAATGCCAAAAACTCCTCTGAATATTTTATATTGCTAGATGGACTTTTCCAAAAGCTTATAAAATATTTCAGGGGGTATTTGAAATTATATTCTAATTATATCAATATAATTCAAATTCAAATAGCTAATGAATTAAATCCAAAGTCCCAAAAATAATTCCTTAAAAATGTCCAATATTTTGGTTGGGACCAGAACCCTTACCAAAAATTATCAAACATTTAAGGAGAGCATTTTGGAGCAATGAATGAGATTTCTAGGGTTTTTGCCCCTCTTTTATTTAAGTTTTTGAGGCTTCCAAAATTCCTCAGTTCAGGTTTCAAAAATTTAAACATGATGCACACATGAAGCTAGCCTAGAGCACTACCAGCAGCTAGGGATGTGACACGGTTGGTCACCTCATCACCACTCTACCGCCCCGCGCGTCGCCACTCGGTTGGTCACCTCAGCACCACTCGGCCGCCCCGCGCGTGGCCATCGGTTGGTCACCTCATCACCACTCGGTCGCCCCGCGCGTCGCCATCGGTTGGTCACCACATCACCACTCTGTCGCCCCGCGCGTCGGCATCGTTTGGTCACCTCATCACCACTCGGCCGCCCCACGCATCGCCACTCGGTTGGTCACCTCATCACCACTCGGCCTCCCCGAACGTCGCCATCGGTTGGTCACCTCATCACCACTCGGCCGCCCCGCGGGTCGCCACTCAGTTGGTCACCTCATAACCACTCGGCCGCCCCATGCGTTGCCATCGGTTGGTCCCCTCATCCCCACTCACCCGCCCAGCGCGTCGCCATCAGTTGGTCACCTCATCACCACTCGGCCGCCCCGCGCGTCGCCACTCAGTTGGTCACCTCATAACCACTCGGCCGTCCCGCGCGTCGCCATCGGTTGGCCACCTCATCACCACTCGGCCGCCTCGAGCGTCGCCATCGGTTGGTCAACTCATCACCAATCGGCCGCCCCGCGCGTCGCCACTCAGTTGGTCACCTCATAACTACTCGGCCGCCCCGCGCGTCGCCATCGGTTGGTCACCTCATCACCACTCGGCCGCCCCGTGCATCGCCATCAGTTGGTCACCTCATCACCACTCGGCCGCCCCGTGCCTCGCCACTCGGTTGATCACCTCATCACCACTCGGCCGCCCCGAGCGTCGCCACTCGGTTGGTCGCGTCATAACCACTCGGCCGCCCAGCGCGTCGCCATCGGTTGGTCACCTCATCACCATTCGGCCGCCACATGAGTCGCCGTCAGTTGGTCACCTCATCACCACTGGGCCGCCCAGCGCGTCGCCATCGGTAGGTCACCTCATCACCACTCGGCCGCCCCTCGCGTCGCCACTCGGTTGGTCACCTCATCACAACTCGGCCGCCCCGCATGTTGCCATCGGTTGGTCACCTGATCACCATTCGGCTGCCCCGCGCGTCGCCATCGGTTGGTCACCTCATCACCACTCTGCCGCCCCGCGCGTGGCCATCAGTTGTCACCTCATCACCACTCGGCCGCCCCGCGCATCGCCATCGGTTGGTCACCTCATCACCACTCGGCCGCGCTACGCATTGCCATCGGTTGGTCACCTCATCACCACTCGGCCGCCCCGCGCGTCACCACTCGGTTGGTCACCTCATCGCCACTCGGCTGGCCCGCGCGTCGCCATCAGTTGTTCATGTCATCACCACTCTGCCGCCACGCGCGTCGCCATCGGTTGGTCACCTCATCACCACTCGGCCGTCTCGCGCGTCGCCACTCGGTTGGTCACCTCATAACCACTCGGCCGCCCCGAGCTTCGCCATCGGTTGGTCACGTCATAACCACTCAGCCGCCCCGCGCGTCGCCATCGGTTGGTCACCTCATTACCACTCGGCCGCCCCACGCGTCGCCACTCAGTTGGTCGCCTCATCACCACTCGGCCGCCCCACGCATCGCCAGTCAGTTGGTCGCCTCATCACCACTCGGCCACCCGCGCGGCTTCAGACTGCTAAGTCATTTTACATTTTGTTATTTTTGTCTTCCCGAATATCCCGTAATTCATACATCACGTTCACTCGGAGGCCACGCCACCGAGTATACCTCTACGCCCGACTGCTTATTTTCACATACTTGCTTAGTACTGGTTATGTGACTACTAAGTCCAACTTCCATTTTTCGCATACATCATTCACGAACACCATGTGTCGTTCTTCGTTTCGAGTTTGCATCGGTCCTCCGGGGCTGTAACTCAGTCAAAACACTGCAATTCCGTTTTATTTGAGCCAGTATTCCAATGAGTTCAGTCAGATCCATCGCTTTGACAAGTTCGAATGGATCCTTCGCTCTTTCAGACTCTTGCTTGTTAACCAGCCAGCCCCTTCCACTCCCAGCGGGTGTCTGTGGGTCTTATTCACACAAATCATTTCAGCACACATCAAATTTCCTCGAGAAATTATTTTGTTGGCTTGTTCCATGTTTTACACAAGTTACGCGATCACTCGACGGACCTATGCGCCAACTTCATCGCTGCTCGGACTTGGTCACCATACCGGTCCCAGCGCACCACAACACCGACCTTGTCGCTCTGTTGACTTCAAACACATCCGGCCAACCCCTTTGTGGAATCCTCTTCATCATATCAATGATATAGACCTCGTCAGGCATGAGACAGTTAAGTCCTTTTATAAATAAACTTCACACTTCACTCTTTTGCGGGTTTGCCTCTTTCGAGCATCACTCGGAAGCTTCTCCTCATCTTTACCCAATTCCGACTCGATGAATTACAATTTATCCATTCAAAACTATATTGATCGTGTTCCGACAGGACTGCGGTCGAAGCCTATAGTATGCTCAGGGGCTACGCCACACTCGGGGGCTATGTCACACTCGGGGGCTGCAGCTAGAATCACACTCTCCTGAGTGGTTGAGTACTTCGACACCAGTCAGATCTTTCACTTCAACGAGTGCACTCGGACCCGCCACTTTGTTAAGTTGCATGATCACTTAGATGCTTTGCGCGCCATCTTCGTTCCTACTCAGAATCAGTTGGCAGACTGGTCTTCTCGCACCGCAACCACGTTACACTGACCTCGTCACTACATCATCTTCGAAAGCATTCGACTAACTCCTCCGAGGACCATTTTCGCCGTCCGGTGGCACACGACTTCGCCTTAGCCGCCCCGTGCGCTGACACTCGGTTTTGCACGTTTTCACCACTCGGCTGCCCCGTGCATCTCCACCTGGCTGGATATGTAGTCCTGCATTCGACCACCTCGCACGTCATCACCATTCGGCCGCCCCGCGTGTCGCCACTCGGTTGTGCACGTCTTCACCACTCAGCCGCCCCGTGCGTTGCCACTCAGTTGTTCCCGTCTTCATCATTCGACCACCTCGCACGTCGTGACTCGGCCGCCCCGCACGTTGTCACTCGGTCGGGCACGTCTTCACCACTCGGCCGCTCTGCATGTCGCCACTCGGCTGCGCACGTCTTCACCACTCGGCCGCCCCACGCGTCGTCACTCGGTTGTGCACATCATCGCCCCTCAGCCGCCTCGCGCGTCACCATCTATTGTACATGTCTTTACCTCTACACCCTCAACATGGGAACAATTAAGTTACTCATATGATCAAACCTCATATCACACTCTCTAGCAAGCTTACCTCACTCGGGGGCTACGCACAGCCATTGGCCATGTCGCCCTCAGGGGTTACACCCATTCGATCAACCCATTGATCACATCGGGAATATCTTTCTGACCATACATGCTTGGTCCGCCGAAAATGTATAAGGGTAGTACTGTCCACTCGGACGATCACCCAAATCGCTACCTGAAATCTTCAAGACTGCAAAGGGTGAAAACGACTCTCCTCTACGGATACACTTGACCCTATCCTAGGTCCCAAGGCATTAGTTTCCCAAACTTGGACTCAGAGATGGCATGTGTCGGTGTTCCCCGGGATAATGAGTGACCTCTCTCCGTAGAGTCAGCCCACACACTAGCCTCACCACTCAGTTTTCATAGCACATCCATGTCAGACCAGTAGTCTATCTCATCCGGGAGACATAGGAGTGCCACCAATTTTTTCCTTGCAGTCAACATACCCCGATCAGTCGGGAAGCACGTCCACTCGGACGAATACCCCTTCCATGCAAAAGGGTGAAAACGAAGCTCCTTTACGGATACAATGTACTCTTACAAATACCCCTTTCACGCAAAATCTAACGGTTAATATAAGAAGTACTACTAGAACGATTACTCCCTGGAGTATCCGGCTTTTTTCTACAGTCGGCAGTTTCAAAGCCGAATTCATTCACCGTGCCGAGAGCACGAAGATTCACCTGCTTAACCGAGTTCCGGGCTGAATTTATTTACCGTGCTGAGTGCACGAAGATCAGTCCTACTGACTTAGCTCTAGGCTGAGCTTATTCACCATGTCAAGTGCCTGAAGATGCATCCGATTGAGTCAATTTTAGACTAAAAAGATATTTACCGTGTCGACTGCGTGGAGGTTTACCAGGAGACTTAAACCCTCTACCAGGCTCATCTAGTCCGACAGAGGCTCCGGGACTACACCCAGCGGGTGCACTCGGCGTGCCCCCACTGGAAGAGAACTCGGAAAGAAACATTTTGCTCGATGCAAAACCAGCTCCAGAATTACTCGACCTACGAGTCAGAGAAGAACAAGTTCAATCAGTACAAGCAAAGAAGATTTTTTTCTCTCAGACCCCTGCCGTCTGCCCACAGTCGACGGTGGTCTCGGGGACTACACCCAGTGGGTGCACTCAGCATGCACCCACTGGAGTAATCTCCACTCGGTATGGCCTGACCAGTCCGAGTGATGAACAACAACAAAAAAGACATGCTCTAAGACTCCCGCCGACTGCCCGCAGTCGACGACAGTCTTGGGGACTACACCCCGTGGGTGCACTCAGCGTGCCCCCACTGGAATGGTATCCACTCAGAATGGTCCGCCCGGTCCGAGTGACGGCCAAACAACAAAAAAGGACACGTTCCAGGCGTGAAGAAATTCTGAGTAATTAGTTACTCAATGCAGGACCAGCTCCAAATCACTCCAACAAAATTTCTATAAGGTGAGTTTAACGCTCCTCCGCGGACCCGTTTGAGCTCATTTCACTCGGACACCATGCAGTCTGGAATCTGTCAAGGCAGCACGTGGAGATAAGACCGCCAGGTGACCAGAGGGAGTTCATAAGTGCCTCCGTAGCACTCGACTCATCTGGGAATTCACCTCGACTCGACCCACTCAACCTCGACCGATTCGAGGGCTAATGACAAGTACATGTATTGGGGGTAGGGTAACAGGCCTGACCTAAAAGACCCTACCCATGGACACCATACACTTTGCACTAGGCCCCTGGGCCAGATCGCCGTCCAGATGTACCGCAACTTCAAAGTCACTTGGATGGCAACAACCACTTGGAGCATGGCACTCCACTCGACGAGCTCATTCCACTCGGCCATGTAACTCACTCGGATATGTGAAGACCAATAGTCAGCATGACGGTTTTGTAGTGGGCAGGCATTATGGCATTGATGCTCCACCGTGTAACATAAGGGGTGAGGGGGTGGCGCACTCTATATAAGCCACCCCCACCACTAGACTAAGGGGACAGGCCCTCATTCTTCTCCTTCTACCTCTCTATCTCCCTCTCTAGTCTTCGGACTTAGCTCAGGCATGGGGATCCGTTCCTCTCTATCACACACACATTGTAATCTCCGGATACATACTCAGATAAAACAAAGCCTCTCCGGAGCACGAGACGTAGGGTTGTTATCTCCACCGTGAGAGGCCCGAACTCGCTAAAACCACTGTGTCACCCATTTGCATCTCGATAGATCATGCTCCTTTACCCTATCCCTTATTATTGTTGGAATCGTTCCCACGACATCCATATGATCTGTTTCCATGCATGTTTGGGATGCCTACCGGTATCATATTGCCGTGATTGTCATAAGGGTCTGGCCCTTAAATGTCATCTTGGCGTGGATGCGTCCCGACTAGTTTTTCCCAGGTGCAGCCTATCATCCTGAGAGCAAGGCTCTGTGAAAGGCAATGGAGCAACCAAAGAAGCTGACCAAGGTTCCATCACATAAGGATTTTCACGATACGAACGCTTGCTAGGGTTTTAAGGGATAATTGACTACAAAGAATTCTAAAGCATCAATTAAGAGATGATAATATGAACTTATCTTATGTTTCAGGCTCCCTTTTCTTTTGTTGGGCCGCGCGTGCCCAGCATGTCCGCGGTGTCCAGCAAAGTAAAAGTCAATCAGTTGGCTCCTTTACTCTAGGTAGCGGCCGATATGCACTTCGTGGGGTTGGAGGGCATCGATGCATAATGTCGAACTTCTCTGGTCCTCCTCCCTCTTTCTCTTCTCTTTTCAGGTCAGTCCAATGGCCGCCAGTGTGCGGATCGTGCCGACACAGGCAGCCTCGTCGAAATATGCTTGTCGGGGCATCAACCAACGTACTCGTAATAGCGCATCGCTCAGGATTGCCCTAAGCAGGGTGAATACTGGACCGAGCATGGCGCGGTAGTCGTCGACGCTGGTGTGGCCGGGGCTGAAGCAATTCGACTGCTGATGAAGGGAAGATATGGGGATGAGGGAGCTCATGTCCACAGGTTTTGTGTCCTATCTTCGAGCAACGCCCGAGTGGTGGATGCATCATATAAGTCACCGAGACGGGTCTCCTCCCTCCAGTGGGGATCATTGCCGTGATCGCAACCGCAGCGAGGCATGGAGGCCAGTGACATGGTGTGGAGACGGCCCCACTCTTCTTCTGCGCCCTCGCAGGTGCCACGACCGGTGGCGTCATCAACGACGCAGATGGCAGTGAAGATGGCGTGTTGCTTATGTCTTCAGGTTCGCGTAAGCGAGTCCCCCTACCTGGCGCGCCAAAGATGTCTTGGGAGACCACGGCCACCTATGGGACGAGGACGGCCCCTTGCTGGTTCAGCAGGGGGAGTCATGCTGCACCAAGAGCAGACCAACGCAAGGCAGTACGACAGGGATCGCACATGCAGTTTTACCTAGGTTCGGGCCGCCGTGAGGCGTAAAACCCTACTCCTGCTTTGGTGGATTGATTGGGAAAAGGTGGTGGTGGTGTGTAGTGCACTTGCCCGACAAGGGTTGCGTTGGGGCAGCGGCGACTACGCACTTACAGGGGTGCGAGTGGTCTAAACCTCTAACCTCTCGAATAGTTGCCATGGGCCTCCTTTTATAGATCAAGGGGTTGCCACAGTGGCAAATTAGTCATTCGTCACTGATATGATAGCAAACAGTGCTATCATACCTAACTCTACAGGCTGACAGCATGCATTTAATGCGCCGCTTAGTGTCACGTACTTGGTCGCCCGACAATGCCTGCCAGGCTAATTCGCCAGCTCCACGCTTGCTCGCTTGACACCTCACTGGACGGGTGTCATTTGTGGGTTTACTTGGTAGGAAGTGGCCACCATGTGGCGAATGGCTGCCACTTAACCATCCTGCGTCTTTCCACCGCACTGATCGACAATGTGGGTCATGGTGAAGTAACCTGGGTCTTCTTCTTCTAAGGGTGGCCACGCCCCTTGCCGGGCTTGCCTTCCCAGCAAGGGAGGCTTCTCTCTTGATAACATCTGGTCCTTCTGCCCCAGTCTTGGTTCCTTCTGACATGTTAGTTGGTTCTTCGAGTCCCTTGGTCTCTCATTTACATTGCTCTGTCCTTGGCTTGTCCGTGCACAAGTCAGAGGAAAATATGTACCCCCGTATAGTTTCCCCGAGTCAGGTGAAGCATCGAACAGCCTCGCTCATATCCGAAGGGCTCGACGGGCCACCTAGCCGGGTAGTATGCCGGAAAATGGCTCCTCGGAAGCCATCGAAAGTGTGGAGAAAATGGTGAAGGAAGAGATGGGGGAGAGGTAGAGGGGTTCAAATCTTTCCCGTTGTCTGGCCTCGTTTAAATAGAGGGCGGATGGTAGGAGCTTGGCCGGCGTCTGGCCTCGTTTAAACTAAGGGAGGACAGGAGGAGCTCGACTGGCATTGCGTTTAATTTCGGCCCGCTCATGAACAGACGTGTGGCCGGAGTAGGTTTCTTCGTTTGCGTGCGGGTTTAATGGAGGCGTTTGATGGAGGCGAGGAGGCGTGTGCAGCCGAGCGTATAGTGGGCGGTGAAGTAATATTCGATTTGACAGCTACAAGTAAACCAGGATAGTTCCCAATATGGCTTTAATGCAGACGAGGGAGAGGGTAGCGGTTCTTGAAATGTTGAACAACCAATGATGCATCCTCCTTCAATTATCATCCTAAATGCATGAGGGAGGTAATGGGAGGAGGACAGGGAAAAGAGGCAGCATGATGTGAAGCTACACAATTTGCACTCATATAAAGGCGCCCCTCCATTCCAAAGCATCTACCACATCGTACGCACCTAACACTGGTATGCGTCGGTGCTATACAAATGGTTTTTAACCCCTTTCCGTGACGGCATTTGGAACCGTCGCCATGTGAGTGTGGGCAATAAGGGGGTCCTTCCCACACGACCCAAAACCCGTCGGGGATAGGGAGCCAAGATGCATGTACAATACTCCTACTCGTTTGTGCTTGCATTGCCATCGCAATCGGTATTCTGTGGTGCTATGGTTATGATGCGTGGCCCATCACAAACAGTCCGCTATTATAGAACGTGTATGACAAGCATACAATCACACACATTCGCTTTTCACAAACCGTTTGCGATAACTAATTAAGAAGATTAGCTAATCGTCGTACGAGTGTCGGATAGGATTACAAAACGTCGAAGCATCGTAACATCGTCTTACATGACAACTATCTCACACGCTATTCTGTGGTGCAACATTTATGATGCATACTTCATCAAAAACAGTTCATGGTTGCGAATCATGTACGATAAGGCAACTATCGCACACGTTATTCTGTGGTGCAATGTTTACGATGCATACTTCATCAGAAACAGTTCATGGTTGCGAATCGTGTATGATAAAGCAACTATCACAAACGGTTAGTTTGCCAGCGCCGTTTGTGATATTGTCTGACATCGCACACGCTTTGCAAACGGCAACTGTGTACATGCTTGCACATGTTTCCTCTCTATGAACATATCAGATTATGGTGTATATCGCAAACGTTTGTGTTTTACCAACTGTGTGTGCCGTAACAACCTGGAGAGCGTAATTTCATCATAATTTAATTGCTGCTATATCAAATTGAATGTGAATTTGAATTTGAATGTATGCTATAGCTTTATTCATATCCACCAGGTTTAGACAACCAATGCATTATTCGATTCATAGGTACACATCAAGAATTACATAAGAACCAAATAAAGATTGATGAACCACAGTTGTATACTTGTACTATTAAAGACTGTAAGAAAGAGGCGAAATACATTCTGGGCTGAACAAGGTGAACCGGAATGCCCATATTGTGCCCTCCTCCATGCAGAAGGCACACACGACTCTAGTCCAATCGGTTGTGATGGTTGACCGCCCATCCTTCACGGTCTTCATGAAAACATCTAGATAATCATCGTGTTCTGGTAGACATAGTTTAACCTTTGCATCCCCACCAATCATGTAGTTTGAGAGGTAATCTTTAGTAAACTGCTTTGGGAACCACTTCAAAGGAAAAAAGTTTCAGACATTGTCATATAACACAACTCATTATGGGCAATAAAAAGTAGGCTGCAGAGTTCTTACTTACCATCTCATAGTTCGCTGTTGTATTTGGATAAAGTGTAAGAAAATAGTTTAATTGCCATCTTTTGAACCATTTTAATAACAATCTTTATCAGCTTCCTCACTTGATGATGGTTCATTGATATCTCATTTCCCCATACGCAGAAAGGGTCGAAGCACGGATCTTTACCAATGACATATGTACCTAAAAGCACCAAGTTAATATTACAAGCTAAACACCAATTGCACAATGATGTATTATAATACTCTTTTATAATATCTTAAAATATCCAATATACTCACATATTAGATGAATTAACATCTTATATTATGGGCTAGAAGGAGTTTATTGCATTCTTACAAATTATCGGCTGATTAACTACTACTGCATCCATGGGTTAGAGTTAGTTTGAGCTAGTTCGGGCTCAAATAGCCCTAAAATATATCTAAACATGAGGGCTAGTTTGAGCTAGTTGCATCTATAACCCATGCAAAAAAACTATCCAACCCAAGAGGTGCTAATTGGAGCTAGTTCTCCTAGTGCATTTATTGTCAATCTAAGTATCTAACCCTATCATCCAAACACCTCTTTGGATGGAGTTAGTTTAGGGTTAGTCATGAGCTAGTAACTAACTCTAACCTCTAAGCTAAGTTGAGTATCCAAACAGCGTTGTTGTTGTTGTTGTTGTTGTTGTTGTTGTTGTTGTTGTTGTTGTTGTTGTTGTTGTTGTTGTTGTTGTTGTTGTTGTTGTTGTTGTTGTTGTTGTTGTTGTTGTTGTCGTTGTTGTTGTTGTTGTCGTTGTCGTTGTTGTTGTTGTTGTTGTTGCTGCTGCTCTTCTACGTGTATCTAGACATCATGAGAACATCAAGGTAACACTCTTCCTTGTTGCTATGTAGCCTAGGATTGCATATGTAGACATTAAGTATAGTGCATGTTGCTATGTAGCCTCAGATATATTACATATGGCCCTAGTTAACCTAACGATAAATGGGTTGCAGATATATTCTGTTAAAAGTCCGATTCACCAATTAGTCCCTTATCAGCCCCCGGCCTATATGGTACTAGCTACCAATATCCTGAACAGTGAGCATATATAAGCCAGGGGATGAAACTAACCTCGATGGAAACTAGCGGTTGTTCCCAAAATTGTCCTATGTAGGTACATCGAGAAGCATGTTAAGCACAACAGGCTAAACATCAACCAAAATTATCCATGGTAGACAAAATAATCACCAAAAGATAACTTCAGTGTGCAGGTTTAAGCATGCTAGTAAAGAAAAACAAGTGAAAAGGTGTGTTAACTACAACAGGACTAACATTTAACAACAAGCAAACATAGTCATTCAAACTGGTATTGTGCTAGTCTAAGTACACTGGTTATTATTAAATAAAAATGGAAAGGCGTGTTTAACTACAAGATGCAGCAACCAAATGTAGTCATTCATGCCCTGTTTGTTTCAGCTTCGCTTAGATTTTAATCACCTATGGATTCGCTTCAGTGGCGAAGCTATTTTTGCGAATCAACTTCACCACCGAAGTACACTTTGAGGTGCTTCAGGAAATTGCACTAAAAAGGACCCAAATCCAGATTCAGCTTCACTAGCAAAGCTGAATCCAAATAGTAGTTTGTTTTGGATTCTAGATTCGGCTTCACTGGCAAAGCAGAATCTGGTCCCAGAATCCGAAACAAACAGGGCCATAGTGGTATTGTTGAAACTGGTACTGATGAAATTGAACTGCATAGTTCATACTTGCACATATAGAACATCACGTTATGAATAACTGGAATAAACAAGGCACGCTACAAACAACCAAAGATAGCATTTGAAACTGGACATATGCTAACTACAAACAACAGAATAATCAAAAAAAATTAAAAGAGGCATATGCTAGCTATAACAGGCTTAACAGCAAGCAAATATATGCATTCCTATCAGGATGTTTAAAACTGGATTGATGAAATGTACTACACAATAAATAATTGCACATACAGAGCATCGCATTGTGAACAACTGAAATAAACAAGGCATACTGCAAACAACCAGATATAGCAATTAAAGCTGGACATATTCTCACTACACTACCAAAGGGACTTGACAAAACAAATCATGGGTTTCCCCCTGTGAAGAGGCACGGCAAAACAAATCATGGGTTTCCCCCTGTGAAGAGGCACGACAAAACAAATCATGGGTTTCCCCCTGTGAAGAGGCACGGCAAAACAAATCATGCGTTTACTCACTTGTCACATATGGGCTCGTTGCCGTGGGAAGAGCACGGACCCTGGATGCGCTCCATGTTGTCGCAGATGGGCTCCTTCCCGTTGGAAGAGCACTGTTGTAGGGTGCCCTCACTGATGTTGCAGACGGGCTCTTTCCCCTTGGAAGAGCAGATGGGCTCTTTACTCTTGGAAGAGCCGGAGAGGATGCCCTCCTCGTGGTCGCCGTCAATGAGGCCTGACTTGGAAGCTGTGGATTCCAAGCCAGTGTCGCAGAACCTGTCCTTCAGAAATGACAAAAGGGGCTCGATGGCAAGCCAGCTTCGCAGATCAGTGGCGAGGCCATGGATGAGATCGACGATGGTTGAACCCGAGGGGTTTGGGGTGGGCCACTTAACCTATGACACAGCCCGCCTCAGGCCATCGTTGTCGATGACCTCGATGTCATAGCCGGCGCCCGTGATATACCCGCATACTCTAGCCCGCTTCTTGAGTGCCTGCCGCTAGTAATGGTTGTCAGCTTCCTCGAAGACGTCGGGCAAAGAGACCGCGATAGGCCTCTTTTGGGCCAGTAGCTCCTCGAGCTCCACAGGAAGCGTAGCTGGGCTCAGGTTGCGACGCTCTGGAGTGGGAAATTTGTACGAAAAGGGGCGTTTGGCAGGCTTCATCTAATAAACTCAGGGCGGCTTGGTATGGATATCGGTGGGTAAGTTGCACGGGCAAACCGGCAGATGTTAACAATGGAGGTCTCGCAGAGGCGGCGGTGTTTGTGTGTGTGTGTGTGTGTGTGTGTGTGTGTGTCCAACGTATCTATATTTTTTGATTGTTCCATGCTATTATATTCTCAACCTCGGATGTTTTATATGCATTTATATGCTATTTTATATGATTTTTGGGACTAACCTATTAACCTAGAGCCCAGTACCAGTTTCTGTTTTTTCCTTGTTTTTGAGTTTTACAAAGAAGGAATACCAAACGGAGTCCAATTGACATGCCAATTTTTGAGGATTTTTTATGGACCAAAAGAAGCCCCCGAAGTGAAAGAGTTGGGCCAGAAGAGTCCCGAGCCGTCGACGAGGGTGGAGGGCGCGCCCTACCCCCTGGGCGCGCCCCCTATCTCGTGGATGACTCGGAGACTCCCCAAACATGAGACCGATGCCAAAAATTCTGATAAATACAGAAACCCTCCAGAAATAATCCTAGATCGGGAGTTCCATCGCGGCAAGCCTCTGTAGCCACCAAAAACCAATCGGGACCCTGTTCCGGCACCCTGCCGGAGGGGGATCCATCACCGGTGGCCATCTTCATCATCCCGGCACTCTTCATGATGAGGAGGGAGTAGTTCACCCTCGGGGCTGAGGGTATGTACCAGTAGCTATGTGTTTGATCTCTCTCTCTCTCTCTCTCTCTCGTGTTCTTGATATGGCACGATCTTGATGTATCACAAGCTTTGCTATTATAGTTGGATCTTATGATGCTTCTCCCCCTCTATTTTCTTGTAATGCATTGAGTTTTTCCTTTGAAGTTATCTTATCGGATTGAGTCTTTAAGGGTTTGAGAACACTTGATGTATGTCTTGCATCTGCTTATCTGTGGTGACAATGGGATATTCACGTGATCTACTTGATGTATGTTTTGGTGGTCAACTTGCGGGTTCAGTGACCTGGTGAACTTATGCATAGGGGTTGGCACACGTTTTCGTTTTGACTCTTCGGTAGAAACTTTGGGGCACTTTATGAGTTCTTTTTGTTGGTTTGAATACATGAATCTGAGATTGTGTGATGCATATCGTATAATCATACCCGCGGATACTTGAGGTGACATTGGAGTATCTAGGTGACATTACGGTTTTGGTTGATTTGTGTCTTAAGGTGTTATTTTAATACGAACTCTAGGGCTGTCTGTGACACTTTTAGGAATAGCCCAATGGAATGATCGGCAAGAATAACTTTGAGGTGGTTTCGTACCCTACAATAATCTCTTCGTTTGTTCTCCGCTATTAGTGGTTTTGGAGTGACTCTTTATTGCATGTTGATGGATGGTTATATGATCCAGTTATGTTATTATTGTTGAGAGAACTTGCACTAGTGAAAGTATGAACCCTAGGCCTTTTTCCTACCATTGCAATACCGTTTACGCTCACTTTTCCCACTTGCTACCTTGCTGTTTTTTATAATTTCGGATTACAAAAACCTATATCTACCATCCATATTACACGTATATCACCATCTCTTCACCGAACTAGTGCACCTATACAATTTACCATTGTATTGGGTGTGTTGGGGACACAAGAGACTCTTTGTTATTTGGTTGCAGGGTTGTTTGAGGGAGACCATCTTCATCCTACGCCTCCCACGGATTGATAAAACTTAGGTCATCCATTTGAGGGAAATTTGCTACTGTCCTACAAACCTCTGCACTTGGAGGCCCAACAACATCTACAAGAAGAAGGTTGTGTAGTAGACATCATGGGCGCACGCGCCCGACGAGGTTTTGGTGCGTGTGTGTGTGTGTGTGTGTGGAGGGGGGCAGGAGTGTGTTTGAGGAAATGACGCGGGTACAAAAAAATTTACTACGCGGTAGTCAGACGCAGGAGTGAAATGCCGGGGCTATTGAAAATTTTGATGATGGTGCATCGCACAAGGTACGAAGATAACAACCATGTGTTATGAAACAGAAAAACCCTCAAGGCGGGCAAATATTTTCTATGGCCGGGCGGGATTGGGAACAAGAAACATCGCACACGGTCTGGAGATAACAACCGTGTGTTATGAAACAGAAAAACCCTCGAGGCAGGCAAATATTTTTCAGGGGCAGGCAGGATTGGGAACAAGAAACATCGCACACGGTCCGGAGATAACAACCGTGTGTTTTGAAACAGAAAACCCTCCTCGAGGCGGGCAGATATTTTCCGGGGATGCAGGTGGGACTGGGAAGAAGAAACATGGCACAAGGTCCGGAGATAACAACCGTGTGTTATGAAACAGAAAAACCCTCGAGGCGGGCATATATTTTTGAGAGGGGGAGCCTTGTGGAGCCCAATGTACTGTGCGGATGTGTGCGTGACAGGGGCACCGGCGTGGCACACGGTTAGTTTGAGTGAACCGTGTCTGTTATGTCATCCAACTTGTCTAATGTTCATAAATTTGGCGAAAAATGATGCGAGAGAGGGTCAGAACACGAACACACTTGCATGTGGACCAAATTTATGTATTAAAAGGGTGGTTTGATTTTCAAATACCAAATGCAACTTCGATGTCACACCTATCTCGCAAAGTGCATGGTATTGCTTTCCCCCCCTCGTGTCGGCACGAAGGGAATCCTAAGCTATGAATGCATGCCCCCCCCAATCAAGGCTCACCTAGCAGCTCCCGTCCCTCGTGTCGGCACGAAGGGAATCCTAAGCTATGAATGGATGCCCCCCTAGCCGTGGTTCACCTAGAAACTGTGAAGTAGCTAGCAGCCCCCTCGTGTCAGCACGAAGGGAATCCTAAGCTATGAATGCATGCCCCCCAACCGAGGCTCACCTAGCAAATTGCGAAGAAGCTAGTAGCCCCCTCCCTTGTGTCTGCACGAAGGGAATCCTAAGCTATGAATTGATGCCCCCCAACCGTGGTTCACCTAGCAAAGTGCGGATTAGCTAGTAGCCCCCCTCGTGTCGGCACGAATGGAATCCTAAGCTATGAATGCCCCCCCCCCCGCAACTGAGGTTCACCTAGCAAAGTGCAAAGTAGTAGCCCCCCACCCCCACCCCCCACACACACTTCTAGTCGGCGGGCCAGAGAGGCATCTCAGCAAGATTGATCATAAAACGGACCAAGAATAATCCACCTTGGTCGTACAACCTCTCTCTTGTTGCTTGTCAAAGTGATGGTCGTCCATGTGACCCCAGATAGGCTAGCTCGCCAATAATCACTTAAGTAGCTAGTCCCCGAAGGCAACCACTGCATGCGTGTTGCCCAAACATATGTATGGATTAGGTGTGTTTTTAGTACACAATGGAACAACTTTGATGTGGCACCATGATTTCGAATTAGAAATCCCCACACTGAGTGAGGGTTAGGTTGATGATTCATATGTATGTTACACCACACTTCAAGCCGACGACGGGGATTCATGCATACATGCGTGCATAGTATATGCGCTCAAACTTAAATTAGGTCTGAATCTCACCATGACCTATACTACGATAACACGAACCAAATGAAGAATCCTCCATGGTAACCTATCTTGTTGTCAGTCAAGGTGATCATAGATGTTCACGCGGGCCCACGAATATATAGGCTTGTCGCCGATAACCATGCGAGGGAGTGTACCATTCAAAGACAACCACTACATGCATATGTATGGAGGTGATGCGTGCATGCATGTTTGAATACCATTTCACAACATTTATGTGGCGCGTGCGTCAAAAATCGTATAGTCTCCCCACACAGAGCGAGATCGGTTCATGACGTGTCGTTGTACTAGCCACTTCGACTCGATGGGAGGGATTCATGCGTACACATGCATGCATGGGTGCATATATATATATATATATATATATATTACATACACCGTATTTACAAGCAAAAAAATAACCCCCTCCTAAGTCAAATTAACCACTCTCATTGTTAGGCAAAAAGTAGAGATGGACCAAGCGGGCCCACAAATGGAAAGCATCGATATCGCTGATAACCACTTAAGTGGGTGCGAGAGGACAACCACCATCGCTTTGCAAGTGGGCCAAACATATGTTGAATATAATACCTAAAATGCACAACTTTGATGTGCCACGCATGCCTCAAAAACCGTAAGCCATGCACCCACACAGAGCGAGGTTCATGAAGCAGACTACATATGATGGTCCCCTTGCCCCTCTTCGACGCATACTATATGCTCCTACTGTAATACAACCCAAAAATAATCCTCATCGATGGTGAAATTAATTAACCTCTCCCGATGTAGGTCAAAGTGATGCACATGCATCGATGATGGCCTCGTCGGCCACAGATGGAAGCGTCACACGTGAGTGTCCTAGCTAGGATAACCACCGCCTGCATGCATGTGGCGCAAAGAGGCGTTGTGTGATGTTTGAATAGTCATTTTCACAATTTTGAAGTGGCACGTGTCTCGGAAACCGAAAAGTCCCGACACTAAGTGAGGTGTACTTGTTCACCGACGCGTACGTATAGTATATATATATATATATATTTGTGTGTGTGTGTGTGTATATATATATATGCTAGTACACTCCCACCTCTTTGACGCGTACTATATACCACCATAACACAAACAAAAATGATTCTACCTTGCTAGTCAAATTAACCTCACTACCGGTTGTTCGTCAAAGTGATGGAGGATGACCTCGCGGGCCCACAAAAAGCGTCATATGCGAGTATCGAGTGTCGTGTAGGACAACCATTGACTGCATGTGGCCAAAACATGTATGTATGAAAGGGTTGTGTAATATTTTAAATTACGAATTCACGACTCTGATGTGGCACCGGCCTACCTAACAAAACGGACAACCCACAGGGTGGCTCACAACTCGTAATGTACCGCGAGCCACTTGCCACCCCCAGACACACACACCCACACACACACCATGAATCCACCGCAACTACGATGCATGTTAAATTAATTATCTCGTAGTGAACATATATATGTTACCAAAGGAGGGATGTTTTAATTTAAAAAATCAGAGATCATTAAGACGTTTTAGCACATTAATTGATTGATTTTGTATGGGTATAATGTGCAAAAATCGAATTTGAGCTACATACACATGTGACAGTGCACCTAAATGGATTGCAAAAACACATGTGTCTCACTGGGTACATGTTTACTCCCCGTGCAACAAATTCCAAACAATGAGAATCTTGATTTTTAAATTCTAGTACATCCAAAACTTATTTGAAGTTCATGAAACTTATCTTGTTGTCATATGGACACCAATACAAAGTTGCATTGTACTTTTGATGTAATCTTTATCTAATTACAAACGGGAGATTATTAATAATTGGGAACCAATATCCCAAACGGAGTATTTATTTGAACCATGAGCGTTAGACCAACAATGGATATGTGCCATGCTTCGTTAAGCAAAAAATAAAGCGGCATCATTAATCATCCAAATAGAAAAACAATATACATGCCGCCACGCGACCCGTGTACCGTGCGAGCAGGCATGAGTTGACGGGACGCATACGAGCAGTCCGCCGCGCAGGCAGAACGGGAGGCGTGGGGACAGGTGTGTGAATTGACATAGGTGTGCTCACTGCGCAGTGTCATCGGGAGGCGTGCGAGTAGCAGTGTGAAACGAATGTAGGCATGCCAGCAGTCCGTTGCACAGGGTCACTGGGAGGACAGCCAGCGGTTTGACCGCCGCCCACCTCTCTCCCAGTACTCCATATAAAGAGTTGTCCCATATTAATGGTGCGCCCGAGCGGTCGCACCCCCATCCTCGCCACGCACACAATCCCCTCTCTCCTCTTGCATCCTCGACGCCGCTCTCAGTCATCAAAGCCGTCAGTGTATGAGGATGCCGCCGAAGCGCCCCATTGGAGGGAGTGGCGACGCCGGGGCTGCTAAAGCAACGGAGCACGGGATGGAGATGGAGACAGAGGTTGCCGTCAATACCGGTGAGTTATCGCTGCAACCTGACATCGTCGATGGCATCAAGCTTCCACAACCGGAGGCGGAGTTCCACACTGACTCTGGTGACGACTTGGGCGACGACTCCGACGACCACTCCGGCGATGACTCTTACAACGACGAATAACTGGTTAGTCATCTATACCCATTTATGTGTCAAATAGATCATAGGGTTTCTCTGGTTACTCCTGCCTCCCCATTTTTGGAATAGAAATCCTATGGTTATGTTCTCCCAATCCATGAAATCTGAGTAAGTTTCATTACATCCATGTAGTGTATTGATTGTTTGAATGGTACAAGTGATAAGTGATTAGTTGTTTCATCTATGGAAATGATTTCTGCTAGTAATCCGACTAGGGTTAGTGTTAGTGCTAATAATTCCTAGCTAGGACTTGACAATTGATTTTAAATGACCTACATATGTTTGTGCCATTATTTTCTTCAAGATTGGTCTGTACATAGACGAATGTGCATAAAAATTGAACCATATTCTCTGGATATGTATAAATAAATAGCCATACATTTCTAATCCTGCTTCATGGCATGTAATCATTGATTTGATGCCAATTTTTGGCAACTACCAAATGTTCGCTAGAGATTAGTTTGTAACCATTAATTTGACGCAACATGTTTTTTACTATTTGTATAGGTGCTGTCTGATAATGTGGACAACAAGGATGAAGATGTCCAGAGGAGGTACAAGAGGCAAATCCCGAGGGAGCTTTATGAGGGAATGCATAACAGGCGTATTAGGACATGGGACGGCGGCTATCGATACCCATTTTGCAACCACAAGCTTCATGACACGTATCAAAGTGTTCTGGCGCATGCAAGAGGACGGGTTGTTGGCTCCTTCAAGCAGAAGTATTCTCGCAGGGTGGAGCACGTCGTGTACGCCGAGTACCTGGAGAAGCTTCAGGATCATGCCGGCATGTGAGATGACATGTGGGATCGAACTATGTATGCTTGAGCATGCTTAATGATGGTTGAACTATGCTTGTGTTTGTGTACGCTTATTATCTATGTCTGAGTATGTTTAATCTATTCTTACTTATGTCTAACTCTGGGATATGGATGCAATCAGTTCAGTTGATGGAATCTACCTCCGTCCTCGTTTATTGGTCCCCTTTGTAATTTGTGTTAAATGGTGACCAAAGATTTAACTGACAAAATGTTAGTGCAGGTCAGCAAAAATTATATCGTTGGATGCATATTTGAACATAGTGTTCAATGATATAATTTTTGGTGACATGCATAAACATTTCTTCGTCAAATATTTGGTCGAAAGTTGGTACAAATTACAGAGGGGACCAATAAACCAGGATGAAGGTAGTACATCAATCACACACAGTTCCCAAAATTGGAACCGTGTGCAATGACTTTCATTTTGCGTGTTGCTTGAATCACACATGGTTCCCAAAATTGGAACCGTGTACAATGACTTCCGTTTTGCTTGTTGCGTCAATCACACACGGTTGGCTCTAGCAAACTGTTGCCTCCGAACTTCTTTGTGCGACAGAAAACCCTCACCACCCAATTCAAAAAAGAAAAAAGAAAACCCTCGCCATCCCCACGTCACAAAAACCATTGCCATCCCCACGTCACAAAAACCCTCACCCCCGCTGAGGGAGTCCTGGACTAAGGGCTCCTCGGGCATCCGGGTTATGTGATATGGGCCGGACTAATGGGCCGTGAAGATACGAAATCAAAGACCTTCCCCCTTGCCCGGATGGGACTCTCCTTTGCGTGGATGGCAAGCTTGGCGTTCGGATCATGCATCTTCCTTTCTCTATAAACCGACTTTGTACAACCCTAGATCCCTTCAGTGTCTATATAAACCAGAGGGTTTAGTCCGTAGGGGCAGAACAATCATACAGGCTAGACATCTAGGGTTTACACTACAAAAAAAGATACATCCGTGACATTTTGTCCCAAACGAATTTTTTCTGTCATACTTATGACACTTCTATGACGATAATTATGACAAACCCCGGTATCATCATAGATGTGGTGGGCTCCTACTTCTACGACAAAAAATCATGACAGAAAATGGGATTTTTGTCCTGGGCGGGCCAGAGACGCAGCTGCATGACATTCTTTGGGCCGTCCATGATAGAAAAAACCGTGGTAGAAGCGAGGGCGATGAAAATTTCGGGGAGTTCCTGGTTACGGTGGGTGGTCGGGGGCCGAGCGATGCGCGTTTCTCTCATACACGTACGCACGTCTGTGCGAGGCATTGGGCTCTAACTGAACCCGAGTGAGGCGTTGGGCTCTAACTGAACCCGAGTGATTGCACTAGCTACGTTACTGAACCCGAGTGATTCCTTCGCTACTGCTGCTAACTGAAGCCGATCGAACCTTGTTGCCTCCTTCCCTTGATGAAAAGTGAACGTTGTGTGTGTGTGTGTGGGGGGGGGGGGTTGGATGAATAGTCCCTGGTGGGGGTGGATGAACAGGACCCCGTGGTGTTGCCTCTGGATGAATATGACCCCGATCGAGCCGGTTGGTGCTGGATGAACAGGACCCCGTAGAGGGCTGGATGAACAGGGCGACCCCGTGGAGGGCTAGTTGAACAGTAGCCGGTTGAGGGATGGATGAACAGTAGCCCGTGGAGGGGTGGTTGAACAGGCCCCCGTGGAGAGGGCTGGTTGAATAGTAGCCGGTGGAGTAGCGCGAGGTGGAGGCTGGATGAACAGGAGCCCGTGGATGAACAGTGATAGGTGGATGCTAGAGGAGGTTGACGGTGGGTGAATAGTAGCCCGTGGAGGCTAGAGGAGGTCGATGGTGGAGATGAACAATATCTCGTGGAGTCCTGTTTTGCGGTACGCCACACCCCTCCCGATGAACAGGAATCCCATTTCGACCGTAGCGCTCCAACACAAGTCTATTTCCTCTGTTTTGCGGTATGCCACACCCCTCCCGATCAATAGGACCCCATTTCGACCGTAGGAGGTCTAATAGAAGTCCGTTTCCTCTGCTTTGCGGTATGCCAGACCCCTCCCGATGAACATGATCCCATTTCGACCGTGGTCGGTTGAACACAAGGTTGTTTCCTCCGTTCTGCAGTATGCCAGGCCTCGTTTCCATTGGCTATTCCATCCAAGCCCTCCCGATGAACACGATGACGCATTTTGTTTCAACCTAGATGGTTGGCTCCCCATGAACAAGATGACGACACAGCTTGTCCGTTCCAACCCAACCAAGTACACGAGCCCTGGCCGTACGTATGTGCGAGTAGGCGTTCGAGGCCCCGCCCGTATGTACGTACGTGGCCATATTTTCTTTCTTGCACCCTGGTCGCTGTACGTACGTGTCACGCCCAATATGTGACCCTATCCTAAAGGAACTCGAAGGTCCCACCAAGGATAGAAGCGCATATTGGAGACGCTTTTGCAAGGTGGATATCATTACATCGTACCATTACATAATAGTTGGGGATACATACAAAAGGCATAAAATGCCACATGAATACAACAACATCATACATAAGCGCAACATCTGACTACGGATGAAACACAAATAGAAACTCAAACGACATCCACCCTGCTAGCCCGGGCTGCCGACCAGGAACCTATCCCCTAAACGACGAAGCAGAAGAAGAACTCAAAGCAAGCAAGCATCGCTTTCACGTCATGATCATCGTATTACCTATACCTGAATCTGTTGTTGTAGTAATCTGTGAGCCACAAGGACTCAGCAATCCCATTACCATGGGTTTCAAGACTAGCAAATCTTAATGGGTATGGAAAGGATAAGTGGTGAGGTTGCAGCAAGCGACTAAGCAATGTATGGTGGCTAACTTACGAGTACAAGAATAAGATGAGGAGCTACGCAAACGGTCGCAAACTAGTAATGATCAAGAAGTGATCCTGAACTACTTACGTTCAAACATAAGCCCACTGTGTTCTCTTCTCGACCGACTCGAAAAGAGACCGTCACAGTTACGCACGCGGTTGGTGTATTTTAATTCAAATCTGGTGTCAAGTTCTCTACAACCGGACATTAAAAATTCCCATCTGCCACATAACTGCGGGCACGGCTTTCGAAAGTTAAAACCCTGCAGGGGTGTCCCAACATAGCCTATTATAAGCTCACGATCCGCGGAGACAATCCTCCATCGCGGGACATCCGATCAGACTCGGGATCCCAGTGCACAAGACATTTTGACAATGGTAAAACTAATCCAGCAAAGCCTCCTGACGTGTCGACACCCTGATAGCTGCCGCACGTATCTCGTCTTAGGCCACGATGGATGAGCTACGCGTACAGGTGCCAAAATAACCTAGGTTGCCCTGGGGCGGCCCCGCACAATGCTCTAGTTTGGGACCAACACCATCAGCACTGGCCCCTCCCTGCTATGTAGAAAAGAATCACCGGGTTCATGACGCCCTATGCAAATTAATTATTTAGTTTTAAGTGTTATTATGGCAAATGTTAAAAGCAATGTTGGGCCTTACTGGAAGAGTTTTATTCAAAGCGAACTATCAAGAGGGTCCCATAAACCCACACCATGTTAGGGACACAAAATCAATAAACATAACACCTGTATGATTGAAACTAGGGAGGCAAGAGTGGAACAAAACACCAGGCATAAGGCCGATCCTTCCGCCCTTTACCAAGTATATAGATGCATTCATTACATAGGAGATATTGTGATACCCCAAAATAATCCTGTTCCAACATGGAGCAATCTTCAACTTCACCTACAACTAACAACGCTATAAGAGGGGCTGAGCAAAAGCGGTAACATAGCCAAACAACAGTTTGCTGGGAAGGGTGAAAAGGTTAGAGGCTGACATGGCAATTTAGGAGGCTTGATAAGCAAGTGATAGGTAGCACAACATAGTGATAGAACGAAGCAACTAGCATAGCAATGATAGTAGTGAGAACCAAGGTGATGGTCATCTTGCCTGAAATCCCACTAGGAAAAAGAACAAGTCCATGAAGAAGATGAACGGGCATAAACAAACCAAGCGTAGTCGAACGAATCCTCACGATCGCAACGAAGTAAGAACTATCGAGAAGAAGCACAACCGGAAAGAAGCAGACAACATGGTAAACACACAACACATAAACATAGCATGATGCTCAACCAAGTATGATGCATGGCAAGGATATATGATTCTACTCATGGAAAGAGATGAGGAATAATTAATCTACCTATCTAGGCAATTTTAAATGAGGCCGGAACAACAAACAACAATTCTGGAAAATCCCCATATGCATATTTCGAATTTGGTACTGTTCTGCCTAAACAATATTTTAATGTTGTTAAACAAGGAAATAAAGTGCACCAAGTTAATCTATGCATTTTTCTAGCCCATTTACATATAAAGAACATTTAATTCCGAGCTACGGTTATTTAGTTATGAAATAAACCATTTTAACATGTCATCTATGCAAATTAATGCAAACAACAATTTTAATTATTTTAACATGAATGAAAGTTGGATATTGTGAAACTACATGGAAATCTGAGCAACATGTATAGGTGAAATGTTTCAATCCGATGCATGTTTATTTAAATATGAGCAAAGCAATTAAATGGAATTTTCTGCTATTATCCAATAATTGGAAAAAAATAACTAAATGCAAAGGCAGAGAAAAAAAACAGGCACAGGCCCAAAGCATCATGGTGCAGCGGCCCAATAGTAGGCTCGGGCCCAAGCGGCCAGGCGCGTGTGGACGAGCTAGGACGGAGACACACACGTCAATAAAACAAAACAACAAAAAAGGAGAGAACCTGGGATCGAACCCAAGACCTGCTGGATAGATGCACACTTTGAATACAACTAGTTGCTGGGGCGCCACCTGGTGGCGCCACCTATGCGGTACTATGCGCACTAATCAAGCTGACGCACTTATTAACGTGTTGACAGTCCATATGAGCAACAGTGGTTAAAATTATGCAGAAGAGTGTTTATTCATAAAGCAGAGCAAGAGAAATAGTTTGATCGATGCTAATAGGTAACAGATAAATGACAATCTTACAAGGTGGATGACTCGTCATAGACACATCCAGATTTTCAAATCAAGGTTTAACAGTCTCCAAAACGTGGAAGATCTCCAAAAGAGAGGCAGAGTTCCTTGGATCATCAGAACACAGGCATACCAAGTCTTAGAGAGAAACTAAATACGATACATGGATCATATGTATAGACGAGCTGAGGTCAAAAATACTGATGCACAGTGAGACTACATCGATGGTTCACTAAGCTGCTCCTATTGGCATTTAATCAACCAACTGGTCTACCATCAAGATAGACCTCACCACCATGAAGTACAAGCCCGCTCAAGAGGAGGTTCCTGACGCAGAGTCGCGACCTCAAGCACCTCACCACCACGCCAAAACCCATCCATCAGCACAATCATGTTTGACGTTGGGCTGCCTGTAACAATGAGAAGAACGTTATGATTCTCCAACGCAAGAGTTTCCAAGAATAGGAAAATAAATTTTACATTGTCTCAGATTCAGATGACCTCCGTAAATCAGAAGAACATATTAATTAGATGTACCTAACACACACATGTACATGAAGATAGGATTGATAGATTTTATGTCAATATCTAATCTCTAACCATCTTCGAGACCTCTCTTGGAACACTATCCCCCATGGTGCGCAACCACCACCATTCAGCAATTCATCAAATGCTAGATGCCTTTTAAATGCCACTCTTTCGCAATCCCTGCAAACAACATTGCAGAGACCACAAAAATCTTTGGAAAAATCTGATACAATATGTATTTGTTGTTTAGTTACTTTGCTAATTTAGAGCCTAATGACAGTAGTTTTTTCTTTAGAAAATAATAACAACGACAAGAGCGGTAAGGTCATACATGTGCGCACGAAGACTTGTCTTCGTAGCCTGATTTGGTAATGCAAGTATGACACTTGCATGAGTTCCAAGCATTGGTGCATGGTATTGGAGTTAGATGGCTGATCTAGAATCATTTACATGATTTGAGAAATCTTCCTAATAATTTTTTATGTGCAGAATTCAATGAAGTTTTTTAGACAGGTTGATGACTCATGCAAACTTAATTATCTTAAGTTTCAAACAATTAATTCTTTGTATCTCCTGAACATACAAAAAGAACTAGCCATTGGCAGTCAAAGGAGCATAGACAAGTGTAATCAGAGGGATTAAATTGTTACCTAATCATAGATTGTTCTTTATTCTTCATCCTTCAAAGTCTACAGAGAAGAGGCGGAATTGTATGTATCAGTACTATTCATAGCTATACATCCACAAATTGGTAACACACGAAGAGTACAGTTCACCGAGCTAAATTTAGGCATTGCAAAAGCTATTGGTATCACTCAAACACCAGAATATTAGGTAGAAAGTAAAGTTGGTATTTGATTCATGCCATCAAAATAGTAAAACTACTGCAAAATGCAAAAGAGAAATGGTCTGAGTTGTGCATGCCTACTGATTGCAGAATAAGACAAAGCCATAACCTCTGGAGTGTCCAGTTTTATTATCCCACATGACTCAAGCATCCCTGATCATAAATGGGACACATGAACAACTGAAAAGCTACATTCACACACAAATTTCTCCATCTAGGTTATATTTCACTCTCTCCTAACCAATCACAACTCAGCCGCTCAGGACACTGTTCCTATCCTATGTGGACATCGCAAGAGGGGGCGGCTTGAGCACCTCAGCATGTCCTATGCAGTCATTTTCACACGTTCACACACATTTGTCTTCTACTATGACGTTATGGCTTCCTAGTACAAGATGGAAGTTTGGCTTATAAACAAAAAACAAGTTTTACTGGCTTGCATAGAAAAAATTTAAACAATATAATAAAATGAATATGTGAAATGAAACAACATTTTCCATGTCATTCAGATCGAAGAAAGACTTGGTCTAGAATTATGAGGAACATTCACTTAGAGAAAAGTCTACTACAGCCAAGAAAGGGAGAAAGATAAATTAGAAACTTTCAGTTGATTGTTTATTTTCCATCAAGGAATCCAATTTAGCCCCTCAAAGACAATTAGCCAGAAACTCATGTGTGTGTGTATAGGAAAAATCCATCCTACCACCCAGTGGTAGTTACCATTAAATCAATTCAATACTATAAAAATTAGTGATAGAAACTCCTCTACATATCTTGTGCATACTTGTATGCAATTAGCATCTGTAAGCATGCATTGAGAAAGTTTTTCGTAGCAAAATTTGAGCCGAATATGAAATGATTAGGATCAATGCCAACAAACTAAGCTTAATATTGCTCAGTTTTCTACCACTTCATGAGGCTTGGCATCCCACTTGAAGGGAAACTAAAAGGTACATAAGACATATAGTTTTCTGCCACTTCACGAGGCTTTTCATTATCTGTTTCGTGCATTCAGGTCCCCCCCTTCCATGGCTATGTCATGGTGTTTTTTATCACATCCATTGATCAAAGTACAATATCCCTGTGACAAATGTTTTGCACATTTCAAGCTGAAGAAAAGTTGGATGGAAGAAAATAGAAGATGGCTTTTCATTCTGTTTGAAAAGATAGAATAAATATAATTTACAAATTCACAGTTCTATATCCAATGAGAAAGAAGCCTCGGTTTTAAGGAGACATCAACACTATCTAGCAAAATAATCAACTAATTTGTCTCTTGTTAGGAGGATGATCTCAAAATACATATCACAACAGTTTGAACTATCACAGCTGACCGTCCACTCTAAAAAACACATAAATATAAGTTAGTACATATAAATTAATCAGCACAAAGGATAATACTCCCTCTGTAACTAATATAAGACGTTTTAGATCACTGAATCTAAAACGTCTTATATTAGTTGCTGTATTTTAGACCAAATAAGAATATATATTATTATTTGTAGCTTAGACATGTCATAATGCGGCTTCTTTTATAGTCCTTATGACAAAGTCAAACTATTTTAAGGAATGATTAATCAATATGTTTCTTTTATAGCCAGAAATAGTGGTTAGCACTTCTATTGAACAAATACTAATGTTATCGTCTGTATGAAAACCAAAAAGGAACATCATCATACCTTAACATCCGGTGACTAATGATCTAGTGTCGTCAAAGCAAATGGAATTATTAACCACCACAACTCGCCAAGCTTCGGGTAGTTAACCTAAAACAATCGAAGAAGCAACTGGAGTGAAAACCTTTAATGCTGAAATGGCTCCACATTACTGATTATGCTTCCGGCGTTGTTACAAGTATTTACTGCAGCACATTTTCTTATTATCATAGTAATTGTCCAATCAAATATTTTTATTCAGTCAAGCAGGTCTCAAATTTTCCTAAATGAACTACTACTCCTAAAAACAATAGCTTTATGACACTAATTAATCACCAGCTGTTAGTGGCAGATTATAGATAAAACTGAAAGCACAAGTGGCATGGTGCGCATCAATCAATTCATCGAACGTGATCTCGGGCAGCTAGTGCATCATGCCATTTGATTATACTTGTTTCAAATGTACTCCCTCCGTCCTGAATTACTTGTCGCTCAAACGGATCTATTTTTTAGTGCTAAATACATCCGTTTGGGCGACAAGTAGTTTGGGACAGAGGGAGTATGTTTTTCTTCAAATAATCTGGGTGCCGATTTCTGTCCTCAGTAGTTATGTATGCTCTTGTGTCTAAGTGGCCGCGTCTGAACTACATTCTCACTCGATGTGTGAAATGAGGCATCCCATAATTTGCTTCATAATTTTTGTTTTGCTAATTAACCCATACGAAACATCATGAATGTTGATTTTTTTTGCATAAACTGGTAAAACTTAAGCTAGTTTGACTTAGGACCAAACTAAAAAGAACATCCTATTTGAGGAAGGAGAGGGAATTTATTATATGACACAAGAACACCTACCTGAATGTTTATATAGTTGAAGGAGGTAAAAGGATAACACCACATGCCACACAAAGAATATTCAATCACGGGTGGGATGGTGTGGGTGGCGTGAGGAACTAATCTAATCAATAAAGAGGCTATTCTAATCAAATCTAATAAAGAAAAGAACAAGAGGGACAGGGAGAAGAAGATAGCACATACATGAACTGGACCTAAGGTCCGGGCCGCAGGGGTTGGGGTCAGCGGGCCGCAGGCTGCCGATCTATTGCCCCGTCGTGGCGTCCAGCCACCTTGAACTCCAGCAGCGTCTCACCTGAGGGAAGGACAAGCATCAGCCATGGAGATTCAGAGATTTATTGAGGAGAGGAATTGAAGACTGGACGGGGTGAGCGGACCTCCACCCACGACTTCCTTGTCAATGGCAAACTCGAGGGCACCAGCCCGCCCTGCCCCACCCCCAGCAACAACTCACCTGGGGCGACGACGGCGGCGGTAACCCAGGCAGGGAGATGAGAGGAATGGGGAGGAGAAGGCGTAAGAGAAGGGGAGGAGCCGGTGGCGCAGGGACTCGGGAGAGGAGGAGGCGAGGGGAAAGGGGAATGGCACAGTGGGGAGGAAGCGTGTGCCGGCGGCTTGGTTTTACCGAGATTTTTTTTCACCCAGCATTGCACAGTAGCTTTGCTGACGTGTACAACGCGAGAGAGCGCCCTTGTAGCAACTGTTAAAGGGTTGTATTCGGACAGCAATATGTTGGTGATAAGAGAGGGGCTAGGCCCGACATGAAGAAGAACAAGGGCTTGATCTAAGTGAGCCAAAATTGGTGCCGAAAATTGATGAAAAAGAAACAGGGGCGCCTGGGATTTGATCCCAGGACTCCACGGATACGTGCATAGGCTGTTAACCAGATGGACTACGATAGAACTATGCTAAGAAATGCCTTACGCTCGAGATGAACTGCGCTCTGGCGTTAACCTGACGAAATTGAAAACGGAAACAGAGATGGCTCGCTCTGTGGCCGTGGCTGGACGCGAACGAGCAGCGGAACTTGCTGATGCAGCAAGGGTAAGTGTGCATGTGGAATAACTTAAACAATAACAAAAAGGAAAAGGGGGAGCTGGATTTGAACCCAGGACCTCACGGATGGATGCATCACTACTAGCAACTGCGCTAGCTGCTTGTAGGGGAGGAAAAGATCCATGACTCCTTTTGAAGCAAAAGGCCTGGCCTTCTTCTCCAGCGAACACACGGGGTACTCGGAGGTGTCGTCGTGTAACACCCACGATGCGGCTATATCTCCCACGTGTCGAAGCACGACTTAGAGGCATAACCGCATAGTAGTTTTGTCGCAAGAAGGGTCATCTTCACACAATCCCATGTAATGAACAAGAATGGGATAAAGAGGGTTGGCTTACAATCGCCACTTCACACAATACATAATTTAAGATCATACATCATTCAAAATACACTCATAGACCGGCTACGGTCAAGTTTAAATGAAAAGAAGACAACCCCAAATGCTAGATCCCCGATCGTCCCGACTGGGCTCCTCTACTGATCATCTGGAAACGATACATAGTAACGACCAAGGGCCTCATCAAATTCCCACTTCAGCTCAGTTGCGCCATCTGCGCCAGTATCCTCGGCACCTACATCTGTTTTGGTAGAATCTGTGAGCCACGGGGACTCAGCAATCTCAGACCCGTGAGATCAAGACTATTTAAGCTCATAGGTAGGTAAGGGGTAATATGGTGGAGCTGCGGCAAGCACTAAGCATATATGGTGGCTAACATATGCAAGTGAGAGCGAGAAGAGAAGCAACGCGTCGGTCGAGAAGCTAGAAGCGATCAAGAAGTGATCCTGAAACTACTTACGTCAAGCATAACTCAAACCGTGTTCACTTCCCGGACTCCGCCGAGAAGAGACCATCACGGCTACACACGCGGTTGATGCATTTTAATGAAGTCAAGTGTCAAGTTATCTACAACCGGACATTAACAAATTCCCATCTGCCTCATAACCGCGGGCACGGCTTTCGAAAGGTTATATACCCTGCAGGGGTGTCCCAACTTAGCCCATCACAAGCTCTCACGGTCAACGAAGGAATAGACCTTCTCCCGGGAAGACCCGATCAGTCTTGGAATCCCGATTCACAAAACATTTCGACAATGGTAAAACAAGACCAGCAAAGCCGCCCGAAGTGACGACAAATCCCGATAGGAGCTGCACATATCTCATTCTCAGGGCACACCGGATGAGCCAGACGTCGGGTTGGCATAGACCCTAGTTGCCCAAGGGGCGCCGGACATCGCTCAGGTTGGACCAACACTCCAAGGAGCACTGGCCTGGGGGTTAAATAAAGATGACCCTTGGGCTCGCGAAAACCCAAGGGAAAGGGCTTAGGTGGCAAATGGTAAAACCAAGTTTGGGCCTTGCTGGAGGAGTTTTATTCAAAGCGAACTGTTAAGGGGGTCCCATAAATCACCCAACCATGTAAGGAACACAAACTCAAGGAACATAACATCGGTATCACGGAAACTAGGGCGGCAAGAGTGGAACAAGTCACCAGGCATAAGGCTGAGACTTCCACCCTTTACCAAGTATATAAGGTGCATTAATTTAAACAGGAGATATTGTGATATCCCAAAGTATCCATGTTCCGACCAGGAACAAACTTCATCTTCACCTGCAACTAACAATGCTATAAGAGGGGCTGAGCAAAAGCGGTGACATAGCCAATCAACAGTTGCTAGGACAGGATGGTTAGAGGTTTGACATGGAAATAGGTAGGCATGGTAAACAACGGCAGGTAGAGCTAACATATCGATAGAGCGAGTACTAGCAAGCAAAAATAGAAGTGATATCGAAGGTATGATCATCTTGCCTGCAAGGTTCTCAGAGTTGTCGAAGGCTGGATCCTCGTAAGCATACTCAATAGGTTCCTCGTAAGCGTTCTCGTCTCCCGGCTCTACCCAAAGCAAGAACACAAGCAAAGGAACCACAATAAATCACGGTGCAATGCACAAGCAACATGATGCAAAACATGTCATGCTAAGCGGGATGTGATATGCAAAGCGTATGCGTGCTTCGGAAGGAAAGATGATGAACAAGGAATCAACTTGGCAACCCAAGTATGCCACTGGAAACATGAGATGATTTCAGTTGGAATCGATATAGAGATCACCGGATTCGGGTGCACGGTTTTCAAATGACAAGCATGACAAGATATGATGCAAACAGCAACATGGCCACTTGGATGCAAAGTATAAGTAAGCTATAGCACCCAAACATATGAACAAGATGCACAGCAGTGATGTACAAGAGATGCTCTACGAAACATGAACACTGAGCTCAATCTATAAACCACTAGAGCATGACTAAAATAGCATGGCAATAATGCAAAAGATAACAGTTCTGCAGACTTAGTGGAATTACTAGACATAGCAGAAACAGATTCATCATGGCACCTCTACAGGCTTGATCAACTCACTACCAGGCATGTCATGGCATGGATCAAGTACTAGCATGAAGTAGGCATGAAAATGAAGCTACTTATGTGCAAAACAAACAACTAGCATATTTGCATGAACAAGCACATAAGAGACAAAACAACAATATGAAGTGAGATGGCATGATTATGAACTTGCTCAAATGCAGAAACTAATGCCACCAATGGATTGGTGGGATTCTTCTACCCCAAAAACATATATAATATGTTAGGGTTGCTGTAGAAAAATCATCACAAATGCACAAAGATACAACCTGCCCTAAATGGTAACCTCAACATATGCCAAAACTGGCATATTCCGAAATGGAATAAAACAGAAAACCTGTGGGGAAAGCTAGGTGCACCCAGGCTGTACCCAGCCGTTAGACTGACTGGTAGGGCCGTGGGCCACGTGGCTGGATGTGAGTATGACCAGTGGGGCCGAGGCGTCAGAGACTCATGGAAGAATAAAACCACCAAAAACTGTGGAGAACCTGGGATTCGAACCCAGGTCTCCTGGTTGGAATCGCGAGTGTGCTACCAGTTGGGCTAGGACGGGGTTGCTGGTTTGGTAGGGGCTCGGCTTCTCTTGAGGCAACCTGAAACGGGGACGGGTCCCTTCTCATCTGCAGCAGAGAAGTCGCCGGCGGTGCCTGCGAGCAACGGCGACTACCACCAGAGCCAAGGGGTACCGGAGGGGGTGCGGGATAGGCCAGGGAGTGCGGGTGCAGCGGCGCAGGTGTGGGAACGTGCGTGCTTGTGGAGCAGCTGCGGGAGTTGGCGTGCGGGGTACTCGAGCTCGAGCATCTGCTCGACTCGGGCTACGACGAGCACGACGGTCAGGGGGAAGCAGTAGGGTGCGGCGCGGGCATGTGCGAGAGAGAGCGTGCATGGGTGCAGCAAGGCATGGAGGAGCTCGGCTAGGAGGATCCGGAGCAGGAGGTGCACACGGGCTGTCTCTGAACTACCGAACTGAAGAAAACTTCAGAACTCGCCTCGGTGCGCCGGGAACACGACGACGGCGAGATCTTGGCCGCTCCTACGGAGACCGATCGACGAAACGAAAAGAGCAGGGGGAAGGATGGGTATACCTAGTATACCTATGACAAGGAGGTGAGGCCGGTGGCGCAGCAGATCGACGGCGGGGAGGCGAAGATCTTCGGTGGACTTGCTGTCCGAGAAGGAGACGACGTAGAGGACGAAGAGGACGTCGGGGGAAGTAGCCGGACTTGACGATCCCAGGTGAGGAAGAGGACGAAGGGGACGTAGTCGACGTCGTGGTGGAAGACGGACGATGTTGGCGAGGCGGAGGTGGCCGGAGTGCACGCCGGCAACGGCTATCCCGAGCTCAAGCTGACACTCGTCGGTTCATGGTGGGCAGGGCGACGGCGAGGCGCGGCTTGGCTCACCTGGCGGCGGCGAGGGAAGGAGAGGAGGGGGATCGGTTGAGGGGAGACCCTAGGGCACCGGGACAACTTTATAGGGGTCTGTGGAGCATCTCCGGCCGTCAAATCAACGAGGTTGTCGACGTGTCTCCTCTGGATGTCCTGCCGTACAGGAGGACGAAGCAACTGACGCTTGCAGGCTAAAGGGCTGCGGGAGGCCTGCTGGGCCGCGCGGGTGGACTGCACTACTGGGCTGCGCTGCTGCTGGTGCTCCCTCTCTCCCTCTGACTCTTTCCCATTCTTTCAAACAGAAATAAAAGAGCGAAAAGCATAGAAGGATTGGGGGGTTTCTGAGAGATATGAAAATATCCTCAGGATTCTGGAATTATTCTCAATTTGATAAAATTGAGTTGGGTATTTTTTAGAGGTAGAAAAAAACAACAAGTTTGAATATAGTTCAAACTTGGAGCATTTTTGAACCTAACCAACACAACTTCAAATGAGCTGCAATTTGGCAGAGAGGCTAGGTACATAGTGTTAGAATATTGGGGAAAAAATGAACATTTATGGTGGAGGCAAAATGGCACTCGCAAAGAATGGAAGGAAAAGGGGAGGAAGGAGAAGTGATGGTGCCATGGTTGAAAAGGGGGGACAAGGTCATGCCCATGATGCTCATGGCAACAACATGAATGACAAAATGCAACATGAGATGGCATGAGATGAAAATGCACTATATGATGATGACAAGAAGCACAAATGCAATATGGCTAAAAGGAATATGACAATGAAAAGAACAAACCACATAACCAAACAAGGTGAGGCCAAACATGATAAAACCCACAAGAAATGGATGAAGTCAAGTTGATATATTGCCAAATTGGGACATGATACATCTGGGGTGTTACAACTCTCCTCCACTACAAGAGGATCTCGTCCCGAGATCTAGGACTGAAAGAACTCCGAATATTCGGAACGGTGGTGATCCTCGCGCTCCCAGGTGGCTTCTCGGTCGGAATGGTGTGACCACTTCACTTTCAGGAATTTGATTGACTTGTTGTGAGTCTTGTGCTCGGTTTCTTCAAGAATAGCAATGGGGTGCTCATGATAAGAAAGATCTTCTTGGAGGTCGATTTCTTCAAAGTTGATAGTGCGCTCAGGAGTCTTGAAGCACTTGCGAAGCTGTGACACGTGAAACACATCGTGCACGTTTGCAAAGTTGGATGGAAGCTCAAGTTGATAGGCGAGATCGCCTCTTTTGCCAATGATCTTGAAAGGACCCACGTATCTAGGGGAAAGCTTCCCTTTGATACCGAAGCGACGAGTGCCTTTCATTGGAGAGACGCGGAGATAGACATGGTCTTCGATTTCAAAAGCCAAATCACGGTGCTTGCTATCATAGTAACTCTTTTGGCGCGATTGTGCGGCTTTGAGATTCTCACGAATGACTTTGCACATTTCTTCGGCTTCTGTGATCAAGTCATTGCCAAGAAGTTGGCGTTCACCTGTCTCAGACCAGTTGAGAGGAGTACGACACTTTCTGCCATAGAGAAATTCGAATGGGGCCTTGCTCGAACTCGCTTGGAAGCTATTGTTGTAGGAGAACTCGGCATATGGAAGACAATCTTCCCACTTCATACCGAAAGAGATGACACAAGCCCTAAGCATATCTTCAAGAATTTGATTGACTCGCTCGACTTGGCCACTTGTTTGAGGATGGAAAGCTGTGCTAAAACGAATGTTGGAACCCATGGCCGTCTGAAAGGAGTCCCAGAACTTAGAAGTGAAGATGGTTCCACGATCTGAAGATATCAATTGTGGAATGCCGTGCAAGGAGACAATTCTGGAGGTGTATAGCTCTGCCAGCTGAGCTGCTGTGATAGATTCTTTGATAGGAAGAAAATGAGCCACTTTGGTAAGCTTATCAATGACAACGAAGATAGCATCATTTCCACACTTGGACTTAGGAAAACCAGTCACGAAGTCCATCTCGATATGATCAAACTTCCATTCCGGAATAGCAAGAGGTTGGAGGAGACCAGCTGGTCTTTGGTGTTCTGCTTTCACTCTTCTGCAGACATCACATTCATTCACGAATTGAGCAATCTCTCGCTTCATTCGAGTCCACTAATATGACTGCTTGAGGTCATGGTACATCTTTGTACTTCCGGGATGAATGGATAGGAGGGAATTGTGTGCCTCATTCATGATGACTTTTCTCAAATCACCTTTTGGAACCACAATGCGATCCTCGAAGAAAAGAGTATCTTTGTCATCCAAGCGATAGCACTTGTATTTAGGAATGCCCTTGTCAATACCACGTTTCACCTTCTTCACCATGGTATCCAGGAGTTGTGCCTCACGAATTTGATCTTCCAAAGTAGGAGAAACTATGAGGTTGGCAAGAAAGCCTTGAGGAACCACTTGAAGATTCAGCTTGCGGAAGGCTTCACAAAGATCCGGTTGAAACGGCTTGAGAATTAGATTGTTGCAATAAGCCTTTCTGCTCAGAGCATCTGCAATCACATTCGCCTTGCCAGGAGTATATTCGATACTCGGATTGTACTGTTGAATCATTTCGACCCATCGAGTTTGTCGGTGTACTAGAGTAGGGGTACCCTAGTATCCCGAACTTGTGCACGGGCAGTTGCAGCGCCCCGTGGCAAGGCTTGCCGGGTGACCGCCAAGGTCCTCCGTGGTTCCTTTGGAGCCATTCAAGAACAAAGTATTCAAGCCAAGGAGACAAGGCCCCGGCAAGAGGAGCTTTCCGGGAAGGCCAGCCAAGGCATCGCAAGGAACTTGCCGCGACGCACCGCGCGTCCCGGCAAGGCCTGGTGAGTGACAAGCTTCTGGGCGCGGCAAGACAACGGCCGCGGCAAGGCGCTTGCCGCAACAGGCAACCACTCTGTACCCGCGCTCCAGCACATCCACCAACGTGTCGCCCTGGGGACCTTTCCAGGCGCGCGTGGCGAGAGGCTGTGCAGCCAGCGGTGCGCGGTGGCATGCGACGCTGACAAGATCGCCATCGTGGCGAGCGGTGGCGTCCCTGGCAGTCCCTTTTTGCACTGTTTGGGCGACACAGACGGGCATTTAATGCCTTTGTCCCCTGCCGTCAGGGTTAGGTAGGATACACTGTACAGGTAGCTGTACCAACCACCCCTCTTTTTCCATTTTTACCCTTGTCTACTTTGCCACCTGTCGGTGACCCCTTGAGCATATAAAAGGAGGCCCATGCGCAACGTAGAAGGGGTTCGGAAGCCAGAAAACGCTCACGCTCGGTCTCGCTAGCAGCTCGTGTGTACTGTAGCACTCAGCGCTCCCGAGCAAGAACACAATACAATCAGACAAGCAGCAGTAGGAGTGTTATCTCTCCGAAGAGCTCCGAAGCTGGGTAAACTGCTCGTGTGCTTCGCCTCGATCTGCTCTTCGTGCGATCTCCGCCCCCCGCCGAACCGAAAGGGGCTCGGTCCGCCGGCCCCATAGGTGTTCGTGGATCAGCTTCCCCGACATCTTTGGCGCGCCAGGTAGGGGGCGTCGAGGTTGTGTGAACCTGATCCGGCGTGCACACGATCTAGACCTTCATCTTCTTCATCGACATGCCACCAAAGAAGAAGACTTCGGCGGCAGCTGCTCCGTCCACGTCGATCCCACCACCACCGGAGCAAATGAGTGGTGGGGCAGACGCCGACGGGAGAACGGACATCGACGAGGGAGCTCACGACGCTACCAGGTCCAAGGACAAGGCTGCGCAGACCTCGGCATCCGTACATGTTCCGCGCCCATCTCAGGAGGCGCAGGACCGACAGCGTCATGGTACTCGCAGTACCATACGTTTGTTGGGCCAAGATCGAGCTGGTGGATCTCGGGGTGCTCAAGACCAACATGCACGCCAACATGCTGGCACGAGCGAGGCATGGTTGCCTGGACGGGATACTGCTCCTTCTAACATAGTTAGAAGTCTGAGCATATCCCGCTCCTCGCACCATTCGCCACTGCCGCCCACCACTCCAGCAGAAGCTTTGGCGCGAGCTCAACTGCTCCTGGATTACCCTCCAACGTAAGACAAGATCGACGGATGGAGGGCCACCATTCAGAGTCTCATCAGCTTCGCCAACGGTGACACTCCGCGGCAGCCGAGTGCATCGCTGCCCCGGCAAGACCGCCAGGCACGAGCCCGTGGCGACGAAACCGGAGGGGGTGCAACCACCATGCGCTCTCCACCCCGAAGGCCAAGATCACCGACTCGCCGGATCCACCTCGACAACGACTCCACCGCGTCATCGGATCCACGAGCTCGTCGCGATCAGCGCCAAGTTCTTCACGAACGACAGCAAGAAAACGCTCGTACTCGCATCGAGCGCCGAAGAGAAGCGCGACGTCAATCGGACCAGCGTGCTGGGCCCACTGTCGACATGCATGCGCCAGGGGAACCAGGTGACTTGCCGTACGCGGTAGGATGCCCTGCGTTCACTCGTGAGCTGCGGCAAGTCCAGTGGCCCAGAACGAAGAATTTCAAGCCAGATGTGCCAGAGAAGTACGACGGCAAGTCACATCCGTCAGAGTTCCTCAGCATCTACACCATCGCGGTGCAAGCTGCTGGGGGACGGCACGACAAGATCCTTGCCAACTACTTCCCGCTAGTGCTCAAACCCAATGTCAGATCCTGGCTCATGCACTTGCCGGATAACTCCATATCTTCCGGGGCAGATCTATGCCATCAGTTTGTCGGCGCCTTTACAGGCGGCCACAAGCCTCATGGCCAAGAGAGCGATCTTCATCTGCTCGCCCAGAAGGAAGGAGAACACCTGCGCAAGTACATTCAGAGATTCAGCCGTGTACAGCACAACATCCCAGATGTCCACCCTGCCGCGGTAATCAGCGCGTTCCATCAGAACATGCGGAATCGCAGGATGCGGGAGGAGATGGCGATGTGCAAGATCAAAGACGTCAGTGAGCTATATGCCCTGGCCGACAAGTGTGCACGTGCTGAGGAAGGGAGGAAACTTCCCGGAGAGAATATAGGAGCAGGGGGATCTGATAGTGAGGAGACTGCCCCGGCAAGGAAAAACCGGCGGCGGAACAACAGGAAGAAGAAAGGCAAAGAGGTGCTAGTCATTGAGCAGTCCGGCAAGAAAGCCAAAGCTTGTAGCTCCGACAAGGAGATTGCCGCAGGCACCGACCACCAGGCTGTGGCGGTTGCCGACAAGCTGAACGACACCAACAAGCAGTACTGCAAGATCCACCGCACCAAGGGCCATGACCTCCAGAGCTGCAAGAAGGTCGAGCAGCTTGTCGAATAGCAAAAGGCTGAATACGAGCGACGCGACAAGGAGAAAGCCCAAGAAGGTGCTGGAGGAACCAGCAAGAAACGTCCCGGCCGAGGAGGACGCCGCGGCAAGGCCAAGCAGCGGCAAGGAGACAGACCTCCCCACGGCCGCGACAAGGATGAAGATGACGATGACGATGAAGATATGGATGATGACGAGACCGATGAGCAGGAGTTCCAGAAAGCCACAGAGGTCCTATGCATTGACGGTGGTGCTTCTCTGCATACTTCACACCGCCAGCTCAAGCAGTGGGTGCAGGAAGTCAATGCAGCAGAACCACCCGTCGAGTCACGCAAGCCTCTGAAATGGTCCAGCACGCCTATCATCTTTGATATTGAGAACCACCCTGATCGCATAACTGCGGTCGGGTGCTTGCCGATGTTGGTTTCACCAACTATCCGCAACCTCAAAGTCACTAAGATGCTAGTTGACGGTGGGGCCGGCTTGAACCTGATCTCCTCCGCGGTGCTCCAGAAACTCTAGATCCCTGATAGCGAGCTTGAAGAGACCGGCACATTCCAAGGAATCAATCCAGGAAGGAGCAGGCCGAAGGGAAAGATCACACTGCCGGTAACATTTGGCAGCGAGTTGAACTTCAGGACTGAGAGGGTCACTTTTGACATTGCTGATTTTTCATTACCTTACAATGGGATACTCGGCCGTCCAGCGCTCGCCAAATTCATGGCAGCCTCTCACTATGCATACAACGTACTGAAGATGCCAGGCCCGATAAGTGTCATCTCTGTCCCTGGCGACAAGAAGGATGCTCTTATCTGCGCCGACAAGATCTACCGGGAAGCAGCAGCAGCAGCAACAGATCGCAAATCACTTGCCGTTGAAGCTCCCGGGGCGAAAAGGAAGAACAAGTCCGGCAAGAGTTCTGATGCCCACTCCGGCAAGCGCACCTCTTCGAAGTGCTGCGCTACTGTCGAGGATGCACCATCGAGCTCCACCGGCAAGTGTAAGAAGACAATGGCAGCTCCACCAGAGACCAAGAAGGTGTCCACCAAGGAGGACGGCACTGGTGGTACCTTCACCATCAGCGCCACTCTCAACCCTAAATAGGAAAGCGTGCTTGTTGCTTTCCTGCGGGCGAACGTCGACGTGTTTGCATGGCAACCGTCTGACATCCCCGGTGTTCCCAGGAAAGTAATCGAGCACTATCTTGCCGTCTGTCCTCATGCGCGGCCCGTCAAGCAGAAAGTCAGGAAACAGGCAGTGGAGCGCCAAGAATTCATTGCAGAAGAGATCAAGAAATTGGAAGAAGCAGGCCTTGTCAGAGGAGTGCTCCATCCTACGTGGTTGTCCAATCATGTAGTCGTGCGTAAGGCAAACGGGAAATGGAGGCTTTGTATCGACTTTACCGATGTTAATAAAGCTTGTCCCAAAGACCCATTTCCCTTGCCACGCATCGACCAGATTGTTGACTCCACAGCCGGATGTGACTTGCTTTCATTTCTTGATGCATACTCAGGATACCATCAGATCTTCATGGCAGAAGAGGATGAGGAGAAGACCGCATTCATCACCCCATGTGGCACATACTGTTTTGTACGGATGCCTTTCGGTTTAAAGAATGCTGGTTCAACATTTGCAAGGGTAGTCCATGATGCTTTTGAGCCGCAAATGCACAGAAATGTGGAAGCCTACATGGATGATATAGTGGTCAAGAGCAAGGACAAGGCGACTCTGATTAAAGATTTAGACGAAACCTTTGCAAGTCTGCGCAAGATCAACCTCAAGCTTAACCCCGAGAAGTGTGTGTTTGGAGTCCCTTCCGGAAAGCTTCTTGGGTTCTTTGTGTCTCAGCGGGGAATTGAAGCCAATCCCGACAAGATCAAGGCCATTGAGCAGATTGAAGCACCAAAGCGCGTCAAGGATGTACGAATACTTGCCGGTTGCGTAGCTGCTCTCAGCAGGTTTATCTCTAGGTCTGCTGAGCGCGCCCTGCCATTTTTCAAAATTTTGAAAAAGGCAGGTCCAATGAAATGGACTCCGGAGGCGGAGGCTGCGCTGCAGGACTTGAAGAGATACCTGTCCTCCACTCCAACACTTGTCGCACCTAAGCCACAAGAGAAGTTGCTGCTATATATAGCGGCAACCAATCAAGTGGTTAGTGCTGTGTTAGTAGCGGAGAGGGAGGCAGATGATGAGCCAGCAACCACGGCAGATGCATCCAGCGACAAGCAGGGGACTTCGCCGGCAAGCTCTGGTCCCGACAAAGATGGATCTCCGCAGGAGCATGAGAAGATGCAGAAAAGGATGGTGCAGCGCCCAGTTTACTTTGTCAGTTCCCTTCTGCAGGGGGCTAGGTCAAGGTACTTTGGTATACAGAAATTTCTTTTCGGCCTTCTCATGGCCTCGAGAAAGCTGTGCCATTACTTCCAAGCACATGAGATCACAGTCGTCACTCGTTTTCCACTGAAGAGGATACTGCAGAATCCAGAAGCAACAGGCAGGATTGTCGAGTGGGCACTGGAACTGTCTTGCTTTGGCCTTAAGTTTGAAAGCACTTCAACTATCCAAAGCAGAGCATTGGCAGAGTTCATAGCAGAATGGACGCCAACACAAGATGAAGAAAATCCAGAAACGAGCATCCCCGTCAAAGAAGCAAGCAAAGAGTGGCTGATGTACTTTGATGGTGCTTTTTCGCTGCAAGGCGCCGGTGCAGGCGTACTGCTTGTTGCACCCACCGGAGAGCACCTCAAGTACATAGTCCAGATGCACTTTCCCAAGGAGCAAGCAACAAACAATACTGCAGAGTATGAAGGTTTGCTTGCCGGTCTCAGGATCGCAGCAGACCTTGGGATCAAGAAGCTCATTGTCAGGGGTGACTCACAGCTTGTCGTCCGCCAAGTGAACAAGAATTATCAGAGTCCGTTGATGGAAGCTTACATTGATGGAGTGAGAAATCTAGAAGGGCGCTTTGACGGCCTACAGATGGAACATGTTCCAAGAGCTCAGAATGACATCGCCGATGGCCTGTCGAAGTGCGCTGTACTTAAGTTACCTGTGGAACCAGGGATCTTTGTGCTCAAGCTGACTCAACCATCCGTAACGCCATCAACTGGACAGAGCAAGAAGAGGAAGTTGATATCTGGTGACTATTTTCCGGCAGAGCTCCCCGAAGCCGCCGCCAAGAAGGTCATCAAAATCAACACCAAGGGTGCTGAGGAGCAGTCTGCTCCGACAAGCACTAGGGTTTGTTCCGTTGAAGCAGACGCTCCCGACAAGTTTTGCTCCGGCAAGCTTGCCGGGGAACATCAAGCTCCGGCAGAGCCACATGTTCTCACTGTAGAAGCGGATGTTCCCACAGCAGCAGATGTGCCTTTAGTCCTTGTTGTCGAGCCGCAAGCTCCAGCATGGGCACAACACATTGTTCGTTTCCTTTAGACAGCAGAACTTCCCGAAGAGCAAGAAGAGGCGGAAAGAGTAGCCCGGCAGTCAAGTATGTACCAGTTTGTCGACAGCACACTGTACAGAAGAAGACTCAACAGCGTGAAATTGAAGTGTGTTCGCCGGGAAGAAGGACAAGAGCTGTTGGCAGAGATATATGGAGGCATATGTGGTCACCACATTGGAGCAAGAGCACTTGCCGGCAAAGCGTTCCGGCAAGGTTTCTTTTGGCCGACAGCCCTCCAGGATGCAACTGCACAAGTAACCAAGTATGAAGCATGCCAGTTCCATTCCAAGTAGATACACCAGCCAGCTCAAGCTCTCCAGACGATCCCTTTATCCTGGCCATTTTTGGTCTGGGGGCTCGACATCCTCGTCCCCTTTCCCAGAGCTATCGGGGGCTTTGAGTACTTGTACGTTGCAATCGACAAGTTCACAAAGTGGCCGGAAGTGGAAGCAGTGAGGAAGGTGACAGCACAGTCAGCAGTCAAGTTCTTCAGGTCGATTGTTTGCCGCTTCGGGATCCCTAACAGGATCATCACCGACAATGGCACGCAATTCACGAGCCGCACCTTCATGCAGTACGTCCAAGATCTTGGCGCCAAGGTCTGCTTCGCTTCTGTTGCTCATCCGAGAAGCAATGATCAAGCGGAGAGGGCAAATGCTGAAGTGCTGTGCAGGCTCAAGACCAGAACTTTCGACAGGCTGCACAAGTGCAGAAAGAACTGGATCGAGGAGCTGCCGGTGGTTCTTTGGTCGATCAGGACGACGCCAAATCGAGCCACTGGCCAGACACCTTTCGCTCTAGTCTATGGAGCAGAGGCAGTTCTCCCCACGGAACTCGTATACGGGTCACCACGAGTGCTCGCTTATGATGAGCTCGAGCAAGAGTAGTTGCCACAAGATGACACGCTGCTCCTTGAGGAGGACCGTCTTCAGGCCGCTGTGCGAGCTGCTCGATACCAGCAAGCTTTGCGCCAGTACCATAGCCGCAAAGTAAGTGCTAGAAGTCTCGAGGAAGGCGACCTTGTCCTTCAGCGCGTTCAGTCCGCCAAGAATTCCAACAAGTTGACGCCAAAGTGGGAAGGCCCTTACCGGGTGAAACGAGTCACTAGGCCTGGCGCTGTCCGCCTTGAGACCGAAGATGGCACTCCGGTGAGCAACTCCTGGAACATTGAGCATCTTCGTAAGTTTTACCCATAAGGCGCGGTTGCCGGAACCTGTTCCGGCAACCACCTTTTGTACAAGTCTTGCCCAGGTTGCATGTAATCCTTTGTACAAAGCCGGGCGCAGAACCCGTACATAAGTAAAGCTTATGTGCTCTGCACATCTTGTCAATTTCGTGCTTTCTATTCTTTGCATGCGTTATCTGACACTTTGTGCAGCACCTACCCCCGGTAAGCAATAACGAGCCGTAAGGCTCCATATCTTTATTTTCTCTTCTTTCTCTTGCTCAAAAAGGAAAGGAAGGTTTCCTCGCCCACAAGTTTGCCGAGGGGGAAGGAGAAGATAATGGTGTGGACCAGGCATCGTTCAAGGAAGTTTCGCCTTACCGGAAAGCAAGCGACAGAAAAGCTAAGTTACCAGAGTTTGAGCAATCAGTATTAATTTTTAAGTTATCTTCCTCGAACGGCCGTGCTTTGTATGGAAAACCTGTGTGCGGAGGAACCAACTCGTAGCTAGTTGCGCCCTTACTTTGTTTCGAGTCCGCTCAACAACTTAAGTGAGCTGCGACTAGTTGCGACAAGGTTTCTTGTCGGTAGCGGCACCGCCAGCAGGCTGCTGATGTCCCGCACTCAGCGCTCGCGGCCCAGATGCCTGCACCGACAAGTTCCCTAAAAGCGTAGGGCAAAAACATACAAAGGAAGGAATCAAGTAAAGGAAATAACACAGCAAATTTCTACCCAAAACAGAGTTATATTACAAGATAGCTTGTCGCAGCTCTAATAGATTGTTTTCATAACATGACCAGTAGCGACAAGAAAAAGAGAAAACGGGCGGCTTAATCTACGCGATCGCCCTCAACCCTCTTGATCCCGCTCACCTTGTCCACAATGGGTGCGACAAGGGCCTTGAGCGCTTCCAGATCAGCATCCGGCGGCAAGGACTTGAGGACGTTGGTGAAGTTGAGGCCTGGGTTGCGGAAGGCCACCTTCATCAACACCTTCTGGAGAGCTCCTGCGTAGATCTTGCGCGACTCGTCGGCCAGCTGCTTTGGGATCTTCTCCCGGAGTCGCTGGAGGGCCGTTGCCATGCCTTTGAAGAACAAGCTGAGCTTGGCGCTGGGTTGGAGGTGCTCGTCGGAGGAGTACCCGAGATCCTCCATCCCCAGCTGCGCCAGCTCCCCGTCGATGGCGGCGGCAAGATCCACAAGACCCTCGGTCCAGTGCTCCACAGTCTCCCTGAAAGCATCATGGGCGGCAGCAGCACTCGCCAGCAGCGCCTCGTCGGCCTTGATCTTCTCCGACAAGGCCACCTCCCGCTCCCTGGCGCCGTCCAGCGTCTGAGTCAAAGTAGCCAACTTCAACTCGAGATCTGCATTGGAATCCTTGGAGGCGCTGAGCTCCTTGCTCCTCTCAGCGAGAAGACCCTGCAGCTCACCATGAGCGGCAGCGTCCTTCTCGCGCTCACGCTTGAGCGCGGCAAGCTCCTCGCCGCTCGCCCTGAGATCGGCTTCCAGCTGCGTCACCTTCATTTCCAGCTCCTTCTTGGCGGCCTCGGCAGCTTCGGCAGCATCCCTTGCTTCCTTGAGAGCCCCGCCAATTGCTTGCTCACGCGTGGCAAGCTCCTCCTCGTGGCTGTCAAGGTTGACCTTGCGCTGCGCCAACTCTCCTTCCTGCGTAAATAGATTTTCAGCGACAAGCCGCTGTTGCTCTTCAACCTCAGCCTTCGCGAGCAGCAAAGCTTTCTGCTCCTCGGCGACTTGCTCCCGCTCCTCCGCCAGGGATCAGAGAGTTTCCTGCCTGAGACCCCGGAGCTCCTCAGCGCGCTTCTCAATATCCACTCCTGCCCTCGCGACAAGTGCTTCTCGGGACGCTAGCTTGGCTTGTCGGGCGCGGTAGAGCGACAGTAGCTTCCGCAACAGCCGCTCCTCCTCAGACTCGTCGCTGCTGCTGCTTGGCGCGTCGACCAGCGTCAGCCCAGCGGAGGCGTGCACTTCTCCGTCCAAAATTTCTCCTTCGACCGATGCCCTGGAGCTTGACGCCCAAGGGAGCTTGATGAAGATACCGTCACCGGCCTTCAAGTAGGGGCCGGGCTGGGGCTCTTCGGAGCCTGGCGCTGCAGCATCGGCAAAGGGATCGGCGCAGCGCCTGGCGCTCCTGCGGCCTCTGGGCCGTCAGTGCGATTGCTGGATCCCTCGCCAGCTTCTGCGGCAGCAGCCTTGGCGGCCTCTTCGCCGGCGGGATCATCAGCGCCGGCCTCTTCTTCGGTGGCGGCGGCGTCGTTGTTGTTGCCGCACGCGTTCTCCTCGCCGGCGGCCTCGGTTTCCATCGGCTCCGTGGCAAGTGGATCTGGCGACCGAAGAGGGGAGAAAGGTCAAGCAAATATTCAAAAAGAAAATCAGAAGAAGAAGAACCCAAGGGAAGTTTTCAGGCAAGAGGATTACCTGTGCTAGGATCTGCGGTCGAGGTCTCAACCACCGGAGGATCGCCAGTGCTGTCCCTTGCTGGAGAACTGCCCCTTGCCGGAGAATTCTCCCTTGCCGGAGAACGCTCCCTTGCCGGAGGCTGCTCTGCTCCTGCACAAACCAGCAATCAGATATCAGCAAGGAAAGATCACCTATGTGCGCCTGACAGCATGAAGTAAACCATATACTTACGTGGGGGGCTGCGCTGGGGGCTGCTTTGAGGAATGGTTGCCGGGTCCGACAAGGTGGTCTCGGACATGTCCTCTGCCGTCGCGGTGGGGTCGTCCTCGATGACAATCACCGGGGCCTTGGCTCTCTTCGCCGCTCTCTAGGCCAGCATCCTGAAAAGGAATAGGTTCAGTGTGAAGCAAATCAGATACAAGACAACACAACAAAAATTGAAGAACTACGAGAACAGCGAAGTCTTACTCTTCTTCTTCCTCGTCGGAGCTGAGCGCAGAGAGATCGAAGTCCGGCTCGCCTCCGGTGCGACGAGGCGGAGGAGTAGGCTCCCTTGTCCGCTTGGCAGGAGCAGTGGCGGTGGACCGGGAAGACCCCGCTCCGGTTGCCGCAGCGGCGTGAGGCGCTCCCGCGGCAACAGTGCTTGCCGCGGTAGAGCGTGTCGCGCGGCTCGGCGGCTGTTGACCCATCTGCTGCCCCGCTACGTCCACGGCCTTGCGGAGACGCCTTCTTGGTGGAGCTGGGGGCTCCGCTTGCGGCAAGCTGTCTAAAGGTTCGGGCCCAACAAGCTCTCCCTCGCCGGGCTCGCTCGGCTCAGCTTCAGGCCCGACAAGCTCTTCTTCGCCGGCGAACTCCTCTCGCTCGGCAAGGCTTGCCACTTCTGCTGCCTCTGCCTCCTCCACGGTGAATCCAAACTCACCCGCGGCAGCGGCCGCCGCCGCCTCTTCCAGCCTAGTGGCGATGCGCTGCATCTCCACGTCGGTGGTGTCGCGGGTGAGGCTCTTCTGCTCGTCAGCGCGGACCGCCACTTCAACCAAGCCGTCAAAGAAATCCCGCACGACGTCGTCTGCAGGCTCTTGCCAAGTCGGGACGATTCTGTGCGAGTCGCACAGCGTCATCATTGTGCGGATGCGGTCGAGCGAGGAGTTGTTGCACAACGGAACGACGCTCCTCGGCAACATGAATGGATGTTGAGGATCGCGCTTGAACAATTCCAGGAGCATCGCGTCCAGCTCCAGGATAGTGAAGTTGAAGTTGAGGCCCGGGCGCAGCCTCATGATATCCGCCGAGTTCTGGAACTCCCAGGCGGGCCCCCCCTCTCTTGCAGGGGGGCGATGCGGCGACGAAGGAAATCTGCGCCAACGGCGCCTACGGTGAGCCCGGCAAGCCTGAGGCGAAGGATCCGGGTGACGGCAATCTTCAGCCTGTCGTCTTCCGGGGCAACGTTGCTCCAATCGTTGCCGCGCGCTATTGGGGCTTGTCGCAGGGCGGTAAATGGCTGCGGGTTCTCCTCGATGATCCAGCACCACTTTGCTCTCCATTCCTCCCACTTGCTGCGGAGCTCTCCCTCCAGATAGGCTTCCTTCTTGCCGACTCGCGAGATCCAAGCAATTCCGCCGGCAAGGGGCTCCCCTCTCTCGACCCGGGGCATAAAGAAGTGGCGGAAAAGGGCTACGTTTGGATGGACTCCGACAAAGTTTTCGGACAGATGTGCGAAAACTACCATGGTCAGAACGGCGTTGGGGGTGAAGTCAAGGAGGCGGAACCCGTAGGTGTTCATGATATCACAGAAGAATTCAGAAAAGGGCGGGCAGAGCCCGCAGTAGAAGAACAGCGCGAAGAAGGGATCTCCGTTCGGAGCTAGTCTTGAAGCGGCAGCCGGGAGTACCTTCGTGCGCGGATGCGCTCGCGTCTCCGTCGACCAGAAGAGGTAGTAGTACTCCCTCAGCTCCTTCGCGCCTAGCTGAGGGGGGAAGATGGCCCGCTCCTTCCGCAGCGCCGCGAGCCGCTGCGCCTCGACCGATTTCATGCCCTTCCCCTTGTCGGCTTTCGGAGCCATGGCGGAGGTGGTGGGGGAGATCGACGGCGTTGGTGGTGCTGGTGGCAATGGGGGGCGGAGCGCTGTTCTCTTTCAGCTTCAAGAAGAAGGGGGGAGCGGCGAAGATTTGTGAAGTTGGAGTAGCAACCGGCGAGATGGGCGAACTGCCCCTGTTTCCCCTGCTTATAAAGAGGGAGGGGGCGGACGTTTCGTCCTTCCGAATAAAGAAACCACCCACGATCTCTCCCACGACGCCGCATTCAACGCGTGCCGTTCGGAGAGGGCGCGGTGGATACGGAGTAAGATACGGCGTGACCCAGGACGCGCGTGCCCGTGCCCTGTTTTGGGCTTGGCCCAACAGCGCTCGGCACCGTGTGTGGCCCAGGCCCGGGGGCTCCTGTCGGTGTACTAGAGTAGGGGTACCCTAGTATCCCGAACTTGTGCACGGGCAGTTGCAGCGCCCCGCGGCAAGGCTTGCCGGGTGACCGCCAAGGTCCTCCGTGGTTCCTTTGGAGCCATTCAAGAACAAAGTATTCAAGCCAAGGAGACAAGGCCCCAGCAAGAGGAGCTTGCCGGGAAGGCCAGCCAAGGCATCGCAAGGAACTTGCCGCGACGCACCGCGCGTCCCGGCAAGGCCCGGTGAGCGACAAGCTTCCGGGCGCGGCAAGACAACGGCCGCGGCAACGCGCTTGCCGCGACAGGCAACCACTCTGTACCCGCGCTCCAGCACATCCACCAACGTGTCGCCCTGGGGACCTTTCCAGGCGCGCGTGGCGAGAGGCTGTGCAGCCAGCGGTGCGCGGTGGCATGCGACGCTGACAAGATCACCATCGTGGCGAGCGGTGGCGTCCCTGACGGTCCCTTTTTGCACTGTTTGGGCGACGCAGACGGGCATTTAATGCCTTTGTCCCATGCCGTCAGGGTTAGGTAGGATACACTGTACAGGTAGCTGTACCAACCACCCCTCTTTTTCCATTTTTACCCTTGTCTACTTTGCCACCTGTCGGTGACCCCTTGAGCATATAAAAGGAGGCCCATGCGCAACGTAGAAGGGGTTCGGAAGCCAGAAAACGCTCACGCTCGGTCTCATTAGCAGCTCATGTGTACTGTAGCACTCAGCGCTCCCGAGCAAGAACACAATACAATCAGACAAGCAGCAGTAGGAGTGTTATCTCTCCTGAGAGCTCCAAAGCTGGGTAAACTGCTCGTGTGCTTCGTCTCGATCTGCTCTTCGTGCGATATCCGCCCCCCGCCGAACCGAAAGGGGCTCGGTCCGCCGGCCCCATAGGTGTTCGTGGATCAGCTTCCCCGACAGAGTTTGCCTGAGGTTAAGGTTGGGTTGAGTGAAGATATACTTGAGGCTCTTGTGATCGGTGAAAATGTCCACTTGCCTTCCCAATAGGAGATGTCTCCATGTTATCAATGCATGGACAACTGCCGCCAACTCAAGATCGTGAGTGGGGTAGTTCTTCTCGTTGGGCTTCAACTGACGAGAGGTATAGGCCACAGCTTTCTTCTCTTGCATCAACACAGCACCGAGACCTTGAAGGGAAGCATCACAGAAGACTTTGAATGGCTTGGATTCATCAGGAGGAGTCAAAACAGGAGCTGTGACTAGCTTCTCTTTGAGGGTGTTGAAAGCGACGTCGCACTCAGGCGTCCAGACATACTTGACATGCTTCTGGAGGAGGTTGGAAAGAGGCTTTGCAATCTTAGAGAAGTTCTCAATGAATCTTCGGCAATAGCTTGCATGACCGAGAAAACTGCAGAGCTGTTTGACATTCTGAGGAGGTTCCCAATTCAGAACTGCAGAAACCTTTGCGGGATTAACAGCAATTCCCTTGGCGGAGATGATGTGACCAAGATAAAGAACTTCATCAAGCCAAAACTCACATTTGGAAAACTTCGCATAGAATTGATGCTCTCTGAGGTTGTCGAGCACCAATTGCAAATGTTTGGCATGATCCTGCTTATTCTTGGAGAAGACCAAAATATCATCGAGATACACCAGAACAAATTCATTGGTGTAGGGGTTGAAGATAAAGTTCATCATGCGAGAGAACGTTGGAGGAGCATTGACAAGGCCGAAAGACATGACAGTATATTCATAAGAACCATAGCTTGTTCTGAATGCTGTCTTGGGAATATCTTCTTCACGAATGTGAATCTGATGATAACCCATATGGAGGTCAAGCTTGGAGAAGACTTTAGCCCCTTTGAGTTGATCGCAAAGCTCATTGATGTTGGGAAGTGGATACTTGTTCTTGATTGTCTTCTTGTTCAATGGACGGTAATCGACGCAAAGTCGGTCCGTGCCATCCTTCTTTTGGACAAAAAGAACTCCACAACCCCATGGGGAAGAACTCGGTCTGATCAAACCCAGACACTCTTGTTCATCGAGCTGCTTCTTCAATTCCTTCAGCTCCTTGGGTCCAAGCTTGTATGGACGCTTGCAAACGGGTTCCGTTCCAGGCTCAAGATCAATAACGAACTCGACTGGCCGATGAGGAGGCATACCCGGAAGCTCTTCTGGAAAGACATCTTGGTACTCACAAACGACTGGAATTTGAGAAATAGCATCCAATTCGCCCTTCTCATTGAGAGAAAACAACCGAATGGTTTCATCACGAGCGGCATAGATGATAACATCCTCAGAAGGGTGTGTCAATTGAATTTTCCGTGCAGCACAATCGAGTTGAGCCTTGTGCTTAGAAAGCCAGTCCATCCCAAGAATTAGATCAATATCAGAATCGCCAAGAACAATTGGAGAAGACAGAAATTTATAGTCGCCCATCTTGATGGAAACATCCGGAACCATGGAGCTTGCGTTCATGAATTTACCCGGAGAGACAACTGATAACGGTCTAGGCAAATCTTGAAAAACCATCTCATGCTTAGATGAAAAAGGTCTTGAGATGAAACTATGCGATGCACCAGTATCAAATAAGACTTTTGCAGGAATATCATTAACAGGAAGATTACCGATGATCACATATGAAGAATCCTCTGCCTGAGCGGCATTCATCATTTTCACCTTTGCAGACTTTGGATTATTCTTGACCACTGCATTGCTTGAAGATCTCACAGGAGGAGGAGGAGGAAGGCACCTTTGATTGAAGCATTTGTTCGCGTAGTGACCTTTCTGCTGGCACTTGTTGCAAGTCACTTCTGAGAGCGGACGATGATAAGGAGCATTTGACTTTGAAGCTTGAGGCTGAGACTTGTTCTGATAGCTTGGGTTGGGTGGGTGGGAAGATCCACGACCACCTGAGTTCTTCTGCTGGTAAGGCTGACGAAACGGAGGAGGAGGCAGGTAGAACTTCTGCTGCTTAGCTGCCACTTGTGAGGAAGAAGAAGATTGCACTGCATCTCTGATTCTCTTCTTGGAAGCCTCACACTTGAGCTGAGCACCTTCTTGCTTGATTGCCATATTGTAGAATTGATCAAACTGAGTAGGCTCAATAAGAACGAGAGCTAACTGCAGATCCTCTCTAAGGCCACCTCTGAACTGATAGATCATACTCTTCTCATCTGGAACATCTTGCTTAGCGAAGCGAGAAAGTTTCTGAAACTGCTTGTTGTATTCGTACACTGACATGTTGCCTTGCTTGAGATTGCGGAACTCCTCTCGCTTGCTCTCAACAACACTGGTAGGAATATGGTGAGCTTTAAAGTCCCGACAGAAATCAGTCCAAGTAATCACTCGACCACCTCTGGAATCCTTGTATTGCTGGAACCAATCAGCTGCCTGATCCTTGAGCTGAAAAGAAGCGAACTTGACATAGTCCTCAGGCCTGACATTGCTGCATTCAAAATGCTTGTTGATATCCACGAGCCAATCATCGGCGTCTGTGGCCTCGACACAATAGCTGAAAGACTTCGGCTGATTTGCCAGGAACTGGTTGAGGGTAGGAAAGAGAGGCTGATGATTGAACTGCCCTTGACCTTGATTCCCTTGGTTGCCTTGGCCTTGGTTGCGCTCTTGCATGAGCTGGATCATCATCTGAGCATGGGCGTTAGAGGCTGCCATCAAAGCTTGCCATGCCTCCGGAGGCGGAGGTGGAGGTGGAGGGTTTGCCTAATTCCCATCATTGCATTCCGGATTCAGACGCGTTGGCAGAGCCATCCTGAAGAGGGTGACATCCGTTAGCATCTTGATAGACAGATAGACAAGTTGAATCAACGGATAGAAATTGCAACATATAGTCTTCACAATAAACATTCGAACAAAGATGAACGAATGAATTCCAAAGCAAACATCACACGTCCATTAAGGTGAGAAGCCACTTGAATAGAGATTGATGAATGAAATAAACAAGGTGCAACTGGAACAAATAAGTGGTAAGGATTACCCAATCATGAACAAAATATCTGCGGAAGAAATGCTAGAGCTACTTGAATCCCACCTATAAACTCCCGAAACTTTCCGGTTATGCAATCAGGTGTTGGGGATACAGGGGAAGCAATATATCTCACCCAAACTAACAATCCCTACATCTAGCTGTATCCATCCGTCAACACATAACCAAGAAACCTTCGGAAATCGTGTACCTCAACCTACGAAAAGCATCCGTTATACGAGTTATGGCAATACTCCCGAGCTCGCCCCAGTACTGGGTTATCGGGGTTATCTCACCAACAACTGCATAAAAGAGATTTTCGATGTCGGCAAAACTCAGGTATTCCAGAACTGCAACGATAAAATTGTGACGACAACACCTCGGAGCTCAACTCCCCGGGACACTGCCACAACCCTAAATGTCAGGAGGCACCAAGAACAATGTTCTCGTCACAAAACCATCGAAACGATTCCAAGATACCCGCGTGATCCTAAAATTTTTAGTGAAATTTGAGAAGAGGATAGTCAAAACATCTACGTCAGGAGACCTCACCAGAGCGACGAAGGGACTGAGGAGTAAAAAGAATCCTACTCTCCGATATATATAATCCTAAGACTCAAAACATTTTTGTTCTAGACTCAACATCGCCAGCAAACAATCAAGCAGGGGGCTCCTAAGTCGGGGATGGCTCTGATTACCCACTTGTAACACCCACGATGCGGCTATATCTCCCACGTGTCGAAGCACGACTTAGAGGCATAACCGCATGGTGGTTTTGTCGCAAGAAGGGTCATCTTCACACAATCCCATGTAATGAACAAGAATGGGATAAAGAGAGTTGGCTTACAATCGCCACTTCACACAATACATAATTTAAGATCATACATCATTCAAATACACTCATAGACCGGCTACGGTCAAGTTCAAATGAAAAGAAGACAACCCCAAATGCTAGATCCCCGATCGTCCTGACTGGGCTCCTCTACTAATCATCTGGAAACGATACATAGTAACGACCAAGGGCCTCATAAAATTCCCACTTCAGCTTAGTTGCGCCATCTGTGCCAGTATCCTCGGCACCTGCATCTGTTTTGGTAGAATCTGTGAGCCACGGGGACTCAGCAATCTCACACCCGCGAGATCAAGACTATTTAAGCTCATAGGTAGGTAAGGGGTAATATGCTGGAGCTGCGGCAAGCACTAAGCATATATGGTGGCTAACATACGCAAGTGAGAGCGAGAAGAGAAGCAACGCGTCGGTCGAGAAGCTAGAAGCGATCAAGAAGTGATCCTGAAACTACTTACGTCAAGCATAACTCAAACCGTGTTCACTTCCCGGACTCCGCCGAGAAGAGACCATCATGGCTACACACGCGGTTGACGCATTTTAATGAAGTCAAGTGTCAAGTTATCTACAACCGGACATTAACAAATTCCCATCTGCCTCATAACCGCGGGCACGGCTTTCAAAAGATTATATACCCTGCAGGGGTGTCCCAACTCAGCCCATCACAAGCTCTCATGGTCAACGACGGAATAGACCTTCTCCCGGGAAGACCCGATCAGTCTCGGAATCCCGGTTCGCAAAACATTTCGACAATGGTAAAACAAGACCAGCAAAGCCGCCCGAAGTGTCGACAAATCCCGATAGGAGCTGCACATATCTCATTCTCAGGGCACACCGGATGAGCCAGACGTCGGGTTGGCATAGACCCTGGTTGCCCAAGGGGCGCCGGACATCGCTCAGGTTGGACCAACACTCGAAGGAGCACTGGCCCGGGGGTTAAATAAAGATGACCCTTGGGCTCGCGAAAACCCAAGGGAAAGGGCTTAGGTGGCAAATGGTAAAACCAAGTTTGGGCCTTGCTGGAGGAGTTTTATTCAAAGCGAACTGTTAAGGGGGTCCCATAAATCACCCAACCGTGTAAGGAACGCAAACTCAAGGAACATAACACCGGTATCACGGAAACTAGGGCGGCAAGAGTGGAACAAGTCACCAGGCATAAGGCCGAGCCTTCCACCCTTTACCAAGTATATAAGGTGCATTAATTTAAATAGGAGATATTGTGATATCCCAAAGTATCCATGTTCCGACCAGGAACAAACTTCATCTTCACCTGCAACTAACAATGCTATAAGAGGGGCTGAGCAAAAGCGGTGACATAGCCAATCAACGGTTGCTAGGACAGGATGGTTAGAGGTTTGACATGGCAATAGGTAGGCATGGTAAACAATGGCAGGTAGAGCTAACATAGCGATAGAGCGAAGTACTAGCAAGCAAAGATAGAAGTGATATCGAAGGTATGGTCATCTTGCCTGCAAGGTTCTCAGAGTTGTCGAAGGCTGGATCCTCGTAAGCGTACTCAACAGGTTCCTCGTAAGCGTTCTCGTCTCCCGGCTCTACCCAAAGCAAGAACACAAGCAAAGGAACCACAATAAATCACGGTGCAATGCACAAGCAACATGATGCAAAACATGTCATGCTAAGCGGGATGTGATATGCAAAGCGTATGCGTGCTTCGGAAGGAAAGATGATGAACAAGGCATCAACTTGGCAACCCAAGTATGCCGCTGGAAAGATGAGATGATTTCGGTTGGAATCGATATAGAGATCACCGGATTCGGGTGCACGGTTTTCAAATGACAAGCACGACAAGATATGATGCAAACAACAACATGGCCACTTGGATGCAAAGTATAAGTAAGCTATAGCACCCAAACATATGAACAAGATGCACAGCAGTGATGTACAAGAGATGCTCTACGAAACATGAACACTGAGCTCAATCTATAAACCACTAGAGCATGACTAAAATAGCATGGCAATAATGCAAAAGATAACAGTTCTACAGACTTAGTGGAATTACTAGACATAGCAGAAACAGATTCATCATGGCACCTCTACAGGCTTGATCAACTCACTACCAGGCATGTCATGGCATGGATCAAGTACTAGCATGAAGTAGGCATGAAAATGAAGCTACTTATGTGCAAAACAAACAACTAGCATATTTGCATGAACAAGCACATAAGAGACAAAACAACAATATGAAGTGAGATGGCATGATTATGAACTTGCTCAAATGCAGAAACTAATGCTACCAATGGATTGGTGGGATTCTTCTACCCCAAAAACATATATAATATGTTAGGGTTGCTGTAGAAAAATCATCACAAATGCACAAAGATACAACCTGCCCTAAATGGTAACCTCAGCATATGCCAAAACTGGCATATTCCGAAATGGAATAAAACAGAAAACCTGCGGGGAAAGCTAGGTGCACCCAGGCTGTACCCAGCCGTTAGACTGACTGGTAGGGCCGTGGGCCACGTGGCTGGATGTGAGTATGACCAGTGGGGCCGAGGCGTCAGAGACTCATGGAAGAATAAAACCACCAAAAACTGTGGAGAACCTAGGATTCGAACCCAGGTCTCCTGGTTGGAATCACGGGTGTGCTACCAGTTGGGCTAGGACGGGGTTGCTGGTTTGGTAGGGGCTCGGCTTCTCTTGAGGCAACCTGAAGCGGGGACGGGTCCCTTCTCATCTGCAGCAGAGAAGTCGCCGGCGGTGCCTGCGAGCAATGGCGACGACCACCGGAGCCAAGGGGTACCGGCGGGGGTGCGGGACAGGCCAGGGAGTGCGGGTGCAGCGGCGCAGGTGTGGGAACGTGCGTGCTTGTGGAGCAGCTGTGGGAGTTGGCGTGCGGGGTACTCGAGCTCGAGCATCTGCTCGACTCGGGCTACGACGAGCACGACGGGCAGGGGGAAGGAGCAGGGCATGTGCGAGAGAGTGCGCGCATGGGTGCAGCAAGGCATGGAGGAGCTCGGCTAGGAGGATCCGGAGCAGGAGGTGCACACGGGCTGTCTCTGAACTACCGAACTGAAGAAAACTTCAGAACTCGCCTCGGTGCGCCGGGAACACGACGACGGCGAGATCTTGGCCGCTCCTACGGAGACCGCTCGACGAAACGAAAAGAGCAGGGGGAAGGATGGGTATACCTAGTATACCTATGACAAGGAGGTGAGGCCGGTGGCGCAGCAGATCGACGGCGGGGAGGCAAAGATCTCCGGTGGACTTGCTGTCCGAGAAGGAGACGACGTAAAGGACGAAGAGGACGTCGGGGAAGTAGCCGGACTTGACGATCCCAGGCGATGAAGAGGACGAAGGGGACGTAGTCGACGTCGTGGAGGAAGACGGACGACGTTGGCGAGGCGAAGGTGGCCGGAGTGCACGCCGGCAACGGCTATCCCGAGCTCGAGCTGACACTCGGTCGGTTCATGGTGGGCAGGGCGACGGCGAGGCGCGGCTTGGCTCACGTGGCGGTGGCGAGGGAAGGAGAGGAGGGGGATCGGTTGAGGGGAGACCCTAGGGCACCGGGGACAACTTTATAGGGGTCTGTGGAGCTTCTCCGGCCGTCAAATCAACGAGGTTGTCGACGTGTCTCCTCTAGATGTCCTGCCGTACAGGAGGACGAAGCAACTGACGCTTGCAGGCTAAAGGGCTGCGGGAGGCCTGCTGGGCCGCGCGGGTGGACTGCGCTACTGGGCTGCGCTGCTGCTGGTGCTCCCTCTCTCCCTCTGACTCTTTCCCATTCTTTCGAACAGAAATAAAAGAGTGAAAAGCACAGAAGCATTGGGGGGTTTCTGAGAGATATGAAAATATCCTCAGGATTCTGGAATTATTCTCAATTTGATAAAATTGAGTTGGGTATTTTTTAGAGGTAGAAAAAACCAACAAGTTTGAATATAGTTCAAACTTGGAGCATTTTTGAACCTAACCAACACAACTTCAAATGAGCTTCAATTTGGCAGAGAGGCTAGGTACATAGTGTTAGAATATTGGGGAAAATGAACATTTATGGTGGAGGCAAAATGGCACTCGCGAAGAATGGAAGGAAAAGGGGAGGAAGGAGAAGTGATGGTGCCATGGTTGAAAAGGGGGGACAAGGTCATGCCCATGATGCTCATGGCAACAACATGAATGACAAAATGCAACATGAGATGGCATGAGATGAAAATGCACTATATGATGATGACAAGAAGCACAAATGCAATATGGCTAAAAGGAATATGACAATGAAAAGAACAAACCACATAACCAAACAAGGTGAGGCCAAACATGATAAAACCCACAAGAAATGGATGAAGTCAAGTTGATATATTGACAAATTGGGACATGATACATCTGGGGTGTTACACGTCGGCAAGCAAACGTGGCAGCGACTGTGGCTAGAAGACAATGGTGGGCGTGCGGAAACTGGTGAGGGTGTGCGTGCAGCGACTCGAGCTCGAGCTCACGCTCGACTCGAGCGCGATCATGGCGAGATGGCGGCAACAGGCACTAGGTGGGCATGGGGAGGATTACGAGCGAGCTGTGGTGTGTGGGTGTGCAGATGCGTGTGCGTGTGGTAGGACGGAGGCAAGAGCAGAAGCTCCATGAGCTTGCGCTCAGGAGCTGGCGTGAGAGCACAGTAACCGTGCCTCAAAATGATGTGTGCGTCGCGTACACGAAGAAAATGATGACAGGACGGAGCTGGGAGACATTGCTGCTCACCATGGGGGTGTTGCTAGAGTCGTATGAGGTCGAGGCTGACCGGACACGGCGGGGGAAGGCGCTGACCGACGGCGCTAGTTGACCGGAGGAAGAAGACGACGTAGAGGACGTCATGGAAGGAGCTACGGGGGCCATGTGGACGCGTGCGTAGTCGAAGAAGAAGACGTCGAGGCTCACAAGGCTCCGGACGAAGAAGGCGGCGACTGCTTGTGGACACGTCGGAGAGGAGCTCAGGCTCCCTCTCGGCTATGGCGACGGCTTGGCGTGGCGGCGCGGGTGGACTTACCTTGGCGGCAGCACGAAGACGAGGAGGGGGGGGATGAAAAGAGGAGGAGCCTTGGTTCAAGAGGCAGGTTTTATAGGGCTTGGAGAGGAACTCCGGCCGTCAAATCATAGAGGCGGCCGACGTGGCGCCCCTGGATGTGCGCCATACAGAGGTATGGGACGACCCTATGCTGGAGGACTGGTGGGCTGCGCTGCGAGGCTACTGTTGGGCCACCGGTGCTGGCTGCAGGTTAGGGGAAGGCCCAAGTGCAGCGCCCAGATAAAGGGAAGGTAATTCCCTTTTATCTGTTTTTATAATAAACAGATTTCAGAAAAGGAAAATAAGGGGGAGCTAGGGAGGGAATTTGGAAGATATAAGAATATACTCATGCTCCTCGGAACATGCAAGATTTAATGAAATTGGTTTGGCAGATTTACTGATAGAAAATTTTAAACAAGTTTGAATTTCATTCAAACTGGAGTAAATTTTTAGCCCAACCAAAACAACTTTAAAAGATATGAAATTTTACAGAGAGGGTGTAAGCATGGTGCACTAGCATCAGGAAAAGAATGAACATTTATGGGGGTAGGGAAGAAATCACTTGCATGAAGCAATAAAAGAGAGGAAGAAGAAGGTGATGGTGTAGTTTGAGAGAGAGATAGCAATGGGGTTGATAGATACGACATGAATAGAGCAAGACAACATCATGAAGAATGCAATGCACAGGGTGATCATGATGGAATGCAAAATGACAAGGGCACAATGCAACATAACAATAATGACCATGGCATATGCAACAAATAAAGGAACATGCAAAACAAGATGATAATGGCAAACACACCATGACCAAGAAGCAAAAAACAAGGATGGAATGGCACTATCATGAACATGGCAACAAACAATTGAAACACATGACAACAACTAAGATAAATGGAAGGCAACTAGAGCATCGGTCTCGGGGCGTCACAATACGTGTACATGCTACGTGCACGCCTCTACTACGACACGTGCGCACCTCTACATCGGCCAGTATGTACGTACACGTTAGCGACCAGAATGACAATGCTACGTACGCTTCGACCAGGTGGGTCCCGACTGTCAGGCACTTCCTTGCGTGCGAAGATGTAGTTGGTGGGTCCCAGCAGTCAGGGGGCGAATCATTTTTTTGCCCGGAATATGGATGCACTTCCTTGCATGCGAAGATGTAGCTGGTAGGTGCCAACAGTTAGTGGGACTAAAAACAAGTCTGGGCGTCTAAATTGGCCACCAGTGCAAATAAACGCGGCAACAAAACAAGTCTGTAACTGAAACAACTTTAGATCAGCTCAAGAAACATTATCCTAGGTATCCACCATGCTGGCAATAAGCTTAGCAAGGTTATTAGTTTTCTCTTGTTTGGGGCTAAAATACTCCAATGTTTGTTGTTGCACCAGAAAGTATGCATCTGAATTCTGCATGGACTTCCTCAGTCCTTCGGCTTCTTGTTGGAGCAGTTGATCGATGCCTTTCATCTTATAGTTGAGACTCAAGAAACCAAAATGATTCAAACAATGAGTTCGAAGAGCTTTTCCAGCGGTAGTGGCCAGTGACTCGAACACTACTTCAAGACAGGACTCTGGGGTTGTCTCACTGTCTTCAAGATAGTTTTCCTTATCTGTTTTATCACCTTTGTTGGAGACCAACAACGCTGTCTCACTATCCTGAACCTTATCTCCATTACTTCCTTTACCATTTCTTAATGGGGTACTCTTCTCCAATATTCTGTCAGCATTCCAAAATAAGAAACAAGCAGACACATAACAGGTTTAACATGTAGTATATGAAACTCATTTTGGTGAACCAGTTCAGTAGTAAGGTGGACAAGATTAAACTAACAAGTCTTCTATTGCGAAGTATTGCATAATAAAAGCATCAAACAAACATATATCTATGTGCTATGGCCACTGCATTGTCTTGCCAAATCAAAATAGATACACATTTCAAATCATATCAACTCAAGACAAAACAACATTGAAAGAATAAGTGTGTGAAACTACACGACACCACAGGATTTTAGATGGGTACCACAGGGTATACATGTACAATTAATAACACTATTGGCTCTGTTTTGATGCTAGTAATGTGCATGAAAGGAGAAGACAATTGTCTATGGAATTGAAATTGAAATCAACATAGAGCAATTTAGAAGAGCAAACCCGTTAAAGAAACATGTTTAAACATACCTATTGTGTCATTTGAGTTTCGATTGGATACTTAAATTTAAAAACTAGTTGGTATGAATGAATAGATTGATACAAAAGCAAATCAGTATGCACCATAGCTATGGAATCTTACATGAGAATAGTTGTTCTTCAGGTTTAAGCACTTGTTCTACAAGAATAGAGTATAGTAAGATGCATGCATATAGTACTTCAAAATGAAATATGATCTCATAGACCCTACCAGATACGTGGGTCTGGACCAGTACAAAACAAGGCGTTCCCAGTCATCATCCCGTAAGTGTGTCTCCGTAGATAGGGAAAGGAATTTGTTGAGTTTGCTTGCCAGTGAAGTATGTTTTCTTCAGGTAATTCTGGTACTAACACAAAGCATTCTTGAAGATAGCACAACTATTAGCACATGTTACCTCATCCTGAGTTTCCAAATCGGTCCTTCTCTATAGACAAAATGGGAATATATATTGTGTTATAACCAGCAGAGAGGTAGAAACTATGGGACAAAGCAAAATAATTGACATGAATAACATTACTTACACATAACTCCTCGAGGAACACCTGCAACTGGCTTTTTTCCTTCATCTTTAGTATAATATTTCCGTGATGGGAAGATACACACAGAGGATTTAACAACATCGAATGCGGCAGACGCTAATAGGTGTACTAACTTGCGGAGTTGGGGTTCGCCATGGTAGTCCTAGCGATTTGGCACTGGAGCTGCCTTACTAACTCCTCTTGTTTGGGAACTCTGTGGTGGAGATGGTGTTGTGTCAACTGGAACTGGGTTACTATCTGTTGGGGTTGGGGTTAGATTGGGTGAAACTGGTTCCTTGTCCATCGGAGTAGGGTTACAATCTGCGAGAGTCTGGGTTCTGTGTGTTAGGGCTGGTTCTTGTGCAAGTACAACTGGGGTGCTATCTCCACCGACAGGTAGCACTGTTTTATTTGAAGACCGTGTTTTTACTCCGCTAGATACTTCCGTCACCCCTCCAATTCAAATGGCTGGTAAACAAGAGAAGTAGTTGAATGTGCATACCTTGTATGAGAGACATATACAATAGATAGTGTGGAACAAAGAGGGCATGAAATAGTTCACATATATATTGTTTTAGTAAACAGGATAACATGACATAATTTCACATATATGATGTCTATCTAAACAGGATAGCATGACATGATTCAAAGATATGATGACTAACTAAACAGGATGGCATGAGATAATTAAATGATGTCTTTAGTAAACAGGTTCGCATGACATAATTCACATACATGTTATCTAAGTAAACATGATGGGATGATATAATTCACATATTTTATTTATATACTAAGGAGATGACATTCACATATATGATGTCTAAACTAAGCACATGGTGTTGAATATTGTGTATATAATGTCTATCATATGCATGATACGAGCAGTATAACCAACACGAATCGGTTTTTCTTGGCCTGCCTCGATACACGTTGCGAGGCAGATTTATTGGCAAACCTTGCCAAAGCAGAGATCGTGTCCCCCTTATCGCGGGATCTTCCATTAATACGGGCGCGTGCGACCCCACGACGCATGTTGGTATGACTCCGTGTTTTTAGGTAAGTCCCAAGTGGTTATGCTGAGGACGCTTGATATTCACCCCCTTTATACAGGGGCCGGGGCCTATCCCTCTTTTCTACCACGCTTGCGCTTTTTCGCATCTCGAGTTCCAACACCCAAAGCTCAAGCTTAAGCACTCCGGATCTTCAATCATGTCCGAATCCAACCTTCAAGGCCGGTGGGTGGCCTCCTCTATCACAGAGGAGGACATTACAAAGCTTAGGGAGGTCGGATATCTGACCGCCGACATCAAGCACAGGCTTCCTGCTCCAGGGCAGGTCATCCGTACTCCCAAGCCCAACGAGAGCATCGTATTTGTTTCTCACTTCCTCCGCGGCTTAGGCTTCACCCTTGATCCCTTCGTGAGAGGGCTCATGTTCTACTACGGGCTATATTTTCATGATCTGGCTCCGGACTCCATCCTCCACATCTCGTCGTTCATCGTCGTGTGCGAAGACTTCCTCCACATCACCCCGCACTTCGGCTTATGGCTCAAGACCTTCAATGTGAAGCCGAAGATGATTGAGGGGCGGCACGCAGAGTGCGGAGGTGCTGTAATAAGCAGGAACACCGATGCCCCATGGCCAGAGGGCTTCTTCCCGGAGGTGTCCGATCTGTGCAGCGGAGGTGGTTTTACATCGTGGCCCCTAGAGGCACAAAGTGGGTGGCTGCCCCCGACTTCCGTTCAGGCCCTCCACCTCAACTGGTATCATGGGCCAATGTGGGACTGGATTGGGGGCCCGCTAATGATGTACTAACATTGCAGAGCTACATTCGGGAGCTTCTTGAGAGGGACATCAGCCTTGTAAGCGTAATTCAGGTAATGATAGTCCGGCGGATCTTGCCGTGCAAAGGTCGGTCTCTACGGATGTGGGAGTTCAATCCGGAAGGTCCGCGGACTATTCTGCACTTCTTCGGTGTGGCGCTCGAAGGAATGTGTAAGTTATTCTTCGGACCACAAGTAAAATGTCCGGACACCATCGAGGATGCGGGCCTGAGCTGCAACCGCCCAGATACCCGAGTAAGTAACCCGGAAACCGAATACTTCGTTTATTTTTATCATAACATCATTCTGAAAATCCTCCATGGCCAGGAATGGCTTAGCAAGGCGGAGAGAATCAGGTGTCCGTCGCCACTTCCCGAAGGCTCTCGTAGTCCCGCCATAGCCAAGATGGTTGGTCGTGTACTAAGTAAAGTGCCCTCGGGGAAAGATGAAGGGAAGAACAGAGAAGCAGAACTTCACACATTGCTTATCCAAACCGGGGGAATTGCTACCTCCACAAAGGAGGGTAGTCGGGGAGGGGAATCTAAGGTATCCTCTCCTCGCGGGAAGAAAAGGGCTGCCTCCAAAGACTTGGAGACAGAGGTGCCCAAACAAGGGAAGAAAACTTCACCAGGGGGCCCTGCCCCGAAGGGCGTCCTCACCGCGCCATGCCCGCAAACGGGACAGCCCTCAGCCGAGTTGTAATGTAATCATAGATACAAAGATACCGCTTCTTCTTCCTCCGAGAACAATAACCAGGATTCATTCTTTGTAGTCTAGCTAGCAGCTCTTCTCAACAAAGTTAATCTTCAGGGGATCTCCTTCTGAAGATGATGGAGAGTGAAACCCCACCAACCTCTCCGCCTCATGAGGCGGGCGACCACGAGGTGTCGTCACAACGGAGTCCAGATTTGCCGAGGCCAGAAGCTAATACTTCGGCCGCCCTGAGCCCGGAGCGTTCGGCTCCCACGGGGGGCGATAAGAAGGGTCCGACACAGTTCGGTGATCGGCCCGACACGCTGACGGGCCTTCTGGGGCGAGCTTCTCTCTCGGAGGATCACCGTTCATTGATGAGCACGGTGCTTGAGAAGATTTCATCCGCCACAAGCAGGTTGAATGAAGCTTTTATGAGCCTGCTTAGAGGCTTTGAGGTATGTAATGAAATACGTAATTTTTTGGTCGTGGCGCACGCGCTAGGTGTGCTCCATATGGATAGTAGCCCCTAAGACTCTGGTTGCCAGCCATAGGCGGCAAACAGAGGATCACATTGTTGAGTAATGATCACACTGTATTTATGCGCAGGTGGCTAAGGATCCGGCAGCCGACTGGTCCGTTGAAGTCACCGAACTGAGGCGACAGATTGAAGTTGTGAATGCCGATGCCACATTTGTGAACGAGCGGCTTAACGAGTCACAAAGTATGTGCTCTGCTTTCAATATTTTTATAGGAAATATTAAGAGGATCATAATGTGTAATGTGATATGCTTGGACTGTAGGCGGAGCTGCTGTCGTGGAGGCCCTGAGGGCGGAACTTGCCCGAGCCAAGGAACAAGTCCGGGCGGGCAATGCGGCTGCCCTAAAGGCGGCCCAAGAGTTGAGAGCCGAACAGGCTGCTCATCGCGGAAGCGAGGATAAAATAGCCGAGATGGCTGTGGAGCTATAAAACGCCGCCAACCGGTATGAGCTTCTTGAAAAGAGAATCAGGCGAATTCAGCTGACCTGAAGAAGGCCCTTGATGCAGCCAAGGACACGCGTTCCGAAATTAGGGACGCGCGGGAGGAGCTTCGACAGTCTAGAGAAATCACGGCTGGAAACCCCTATTTGTTGCAGATGAAGTTTTAGATCCAAAGTACGCTCCTCTGGATCGGCGCTGGAGCCCTGCAGACGCATATACGGATTTGGCAAAGAGTACGGCTGATGCGGCCATGTTTTTCGAGGATCAAAAAGATGATGAAGTGGACAAGCTGTTCTGATCGCAATTCAGTGCTCCAACGCGCCCATTGCCATTGAGTGAGAGGATGACTGCTGTGGCCGAGCTCCATAGGCTGTCCGGTCTTGCAATGCGGTCTGTAATAAACCATCTATGGGCGAAGGGGCCTAAGCCGGACAGTTATTTTGGTTTAGTGCAACAATTCCTTGGTGCCGTATCGCGGATCGATGCCATGAAGAGGTTGGCGTGCATAGAGGGTGCACAGATGGCTCTTGCCCATGTTAAAGCATATTGGACAGATATGGAGGCCACCATCATTCTGACCCAGAATCCGGCTGGAGGCCAGGATCCGGCGGAGCACTACTTGGAGCAGGTAGCAGAAGGTGCTTGCTTAATAGAGGCTCAGTGCTTGAAGAATGTCATGTTCGAGTGACAAACGTTTCATTGTAAAAACAATGTTATTTTAATTATGGAGGCTATGTTTATACTTTTCGCCCGAAAGTGTTTATTTTCCCTCCTCTGCGGCCCTTTTCTGTATATATGCAATTTTGAAAGTTAGCAGTCATTGGCTTCAGCCCCCGTGCATATAATGCGGGGGTGTTCGCGAAAATATGCGTAATCACACTTGATCCAACGTCTTGGTCCATTAAGGAGGTGATCGCACGTAACTAGGCAACCGGACTATATAGCTTTAACAATTTCACTTAGCAATAGGAGTTTGATGGTGGGGCTACTAGATAGCCCCTGGTACCTTTGCGTGCATCCGAATACGGGCGCGTGTGTACATGACCGGGGAACGGTCCTTTGTTAATGCGGAGGAATCCTAGAGATTCCGCTAAGTCTTCGAGTGGTTGAACAGTCTCTCGCTATATCATGACAGTCCGTTTTCGGCTTTCTCTGCTAAGGTGCTCGTCCGGAATAACCAGGGCACAATCGCAGTAGTTCTCCTTTGGCCGCCTTAGCCGATAAGAACGGAACGTAAGGCGACAAACCCAGGAGCCGGGCAAACCCAACATTTGACCAAAGACATGATTCGGAGCTGATGCATATAGGGCCAAACTCGCGACGCCGAACACTCCCGAAGGTATTCGGACTTTATGACATATACTGGGCTGACGAATGCCCTTTGTTATGAACCATGTATTTCCAGGTACGTGCATTAATATGTCGTGGTGAAATGCCAATAACGGCAGTATCCCCTGTGGGTGTAGTACCCGTGGGATGTGTAAGCAACAAGAGACAATAAAGAAGGTTTACACAGGGGCTTAATCTAGAGAGAAACCTTTGAGCGGGGCCCTGCTGCACGTCTGCGCCTTTGTCTCCGTTGTGCCATGTCCTGGGAGGGTATCGCACGAATGATGTCTATAAAAATGAAAACTCATGTAGAAGAGTATGACGTAAGCGTGCGAAGAGTTGGCTATCATCAATGGATAGTGAAAGTTTAAGACATTGGCCTGTTAATAAGGTCAAGCCAAGAGTTGGGCTTTAATAAATATCTATAGCTCCCGGTGTCCTCTATGGGATTACATGTATGGCGCCCAGCTCAGGTTTATCTGTGCTGCCGGACTCGTCTAACCATGTCCGTGGTCTTAACGACCAATCATATGTTCTGATATTATAGGCTGGTTAGAGTTCGGCTGCCAGAGCTGTCGCATACTCTTCCGCGTGTAAGGAACGCTCTGTATTTCCATTAATGGTGATGACGCCACGTGGACCGGGCATCTTGAGTTTAAGGTAGGCGTAGTGCGGTACTTCGTTGAAGCGGGCAAAGGCCGTTCTCCCGAGTAGTGCATGATAACCACTTTGGGGGGGGGGCGATGGTGAAGAGTAGTTCTTCGCTTCTGAAGTTGCCTGGGGAACTGAATGTCATCTCTAGTACGAGGGAGCCCCTGCAGCGGGCATCAACGCCTGGTATGACCCCTTCAAAGGTGGTATTACTTTGGCTGATTCTGGATGGGTCCATCCCCATCCTGCGGACAGTGTCCTGGTATATTAGATTAAGACTACTGCTGCCGTCCATGAGGACGCAAGTGAGATGGTATCCGTCGATTATTGGGTCGAGCACCAAGGCAGCTGATCCTCCGCGTTGCGTACTAGTCAGGTAGTCCCTATGATCGAAAGTGATCGGGCAGGTCGACAAGTGGTTAAGTTTGGGGGCGACGGGCTCTATAGCATATGTGTCTCTGAGCGCATGTTTGTGCCTTCTCTTGGGTATGTGAGCCGCGTGGATCATGTTTACTGTTTTTATCTCTGGTGAGAATTTTTTTTGTCCCCCCGTGTTCAGCTGGCGAGGCTCATCCTCATCTTCACTTGGTGTTTCCCTTCCGTTGTGTTTGGCATTTAATTTGCCAGCTTGCTTAAAGACCCAGCATTCTCTATGAGTGTGGTTCGCAGGTTTTTCGGGGGTGCCATGAATTTGACACAGTCTGTCCAAGACTTTGTTCAGGCCGGACGGTCCCTCTTTGCTGCCTTTAAATGGCTTCTTTTGTTGACCGGGTCGAGAGCCCCTGAATCCAGCGTTGACCATTGTGTTGTCCGGACTTTCTTCCTTGTTTTGATGTTTGTTTTTATTGCACCGTGGCTTCCCGTTGGCATCCCTAATTTCGGATGTGCCTTGGTCGCTGGTGCCTCTACGGGCCAACGAGCTGTCTTCACCGGCACAAAAGCGGGTCATAAGGTTTGTTAAGGCTGCCATTGTCCTCGGCTTTTCTTGGCCGAGGTGTGTGGCGAGCCACTCATCCCGGATACTGTGCTTGACGGCCGCTAGGGCTTCGGCATCCGAACAATCGACAATTTGATTCTTCTTGGTGAGGAATCTGTTCCAAAGCTTGCGGGCGGACTCTCCGGGCTGTTGAATTATGTGACTTAAATCGTCCGCGTCCGGAGGTCGGACATAGGTCCCTTGAAAATTGGCCCTGAAAGCATCCTCAAGTTCCTCCCAACTTCCGATTGAGTTTTCGGGGAGGCTTTTCAACCAGTGCCGAGCTGGTCCCTTCAACTTGAGGGGAATGTATTTGATGGCATGGAGGTCGTCCCCACGAGCCATGTGGATGTGAAGGATAAAATCCTCAATCCAAACCCCGGGGTCTGTCGTTCCGTCATATGCCTCTATGTTCACGGGTTTGAAACCCTGTGGAAATTTGTGGTCCAGTACCTCTTCGGTGAAGCACAGAGGTGAGCGGCCCCACTGTATCTGGACATGTTGTGGCGTGTTGTTGACTATTGTTGTGTCCGGTGATGACTCCGAACTGGTACTCGGTCTGTCTGATTGTTTTGGTGACCGTAATCCTGCACCGGAGCGTGTCCTCTAGATCCATAGATGGACCTGGTTGCGCCGGCCTTTTTATCCAGAAGCTCACGTAGATCGTGTGCGGCGTCAGTAGCTGCTCTATTGCGGTTATGAAGTGGTTGTTCCGGCCTATTGGCCTTATTGATCTTCGGTGGAACGGCCTCATTGTCGAATTCTGGCAGCAGCTTGCGTTTTGGATAGCTCTTTGTGTGGCGATCGTCACCGTATTTTTCTTCAGTGTCAAGCACTTTATTCCATCAGCGATTGAGCATTTCCTGTGCGGCCTTAAGCCTTTGCTTCTATTTCTTTAGACTTCTCATAGTGGCCATAAGCCTTCTGTGGAGATTATTTCGTTCCAAGCATGTTTCCGGGATGATGAATGCGTCGTCGTCCGGACTGTGCTCCTGTCCCGGGGCAGTTTGATGAGTTCGTACCTCGGGATCACTGTGATCGGGTGTCTACTCCAGGCTGTGTTCGGCGTGACCTGGCTCATCCTGCTCCATCGCTGGGTCGATGTTGCTTTCGGAGTTGACTGGGGTGTCGATCTTTCTAGCGCTGTTATCGCTATTTTTACTGTGGCTGGACTTAGGGCAGCTTCTGCGCCGTTGTTTTGGCTTTTCTCCGGGGGTTTTATCCTCCACTTTATCGCCATCTTCCTCCTTAGGCGTATCCACCATGTATATGTCATATGATGAGGTGGCAGTCCAGCGCCCCGTGGGTGGTGGTTCTGAGTCGTCTCATGCGCCGACGTCCATACCGTCGGTGTCAACGGAGTCGAAGTCAAGCATGTCTGTTACGTCATCGACAGTGGCTATGAAGTGGGTGGTGGGTGCGCAACGAACTTCTCCGTCGCCTTCTTCCCCCTTGAGCCGGACATAGTTTGGCCAAGAGTCTTCTGACAAAGAGAGAGACTTTAGTGAGTTTAGCATGTCGCCAAAGGGCGAGTGCTGGAAGATGTCTGCAGCAGCAAATTCCATTACCGGAGCCTAGCCAGAATCGACGGGCTCGGGGGTGCGCGGTCTGGGACCTACAACCGGACACAGGTCCAGGGGTCCAGAGACAAAGGCTCCCTTGGGGATGAATTCTGTGTTCGGCTCTACCGCCGATCAGTGTGCGGCCTCCTGTGCGGGGTCCATCCACCCGTCCTCGGACGACGCAATCTGCCCCGGATTTAGGTCCGGGGCTCCTGCAGGCGCAATATCCCGAGTATTGTCCAACGGTAGGTCTAAGACATGCTCATCGTGACTGTTCGCTCGCTCCTGACGTAGTCCCGAATCCGTCGAAGATCAAGTCTCCGCGGACATCAACCGTGTAGTTCAAGTTTCCGAATATGACCTGATGGCCAGGGGCGTAGCTGTCGATCTGCTCCAGATGGCCGAGCGAATTGACCCACAGTGCGAAGCCGCCGAACACGAAGATCTGTCTGGGGAGAAAGGTCTCACCCTGGACTACGTTGTTGTTGATGATTGAAAGAGCCATCGAGCCTTGTAGCGACGACACAGAGGAACTCTCAATGAAAGCACCAATGTCAGTGTCAAAACCGGCAGATCTCGGGTAGGGGGTCCCGATTGTGTGCCTAAGGCTAATGGTAACAGGAGGCAAGGGACACGATGTTTTACCCAGGTTCGAGCCCTCTTGATGGAGGTAAAACCCTACTTCCTGCTTGATTGATCTTGATGATATGAGTATTACAAGAGTTGATCTACCATGAGATCATAGAGGCTAAACCCTAGAAGCTAGCCTATGATGATTATGATTCTTCCTCTAAGGACTAGACCCTCCGGTTTATATAGACACCGGGGGGGGCTAGGGTTTACACGGAGTCGGTTACAAAGAAGGAAATCTAATATCCGGATCGCCAAGCTTGTCTTCCACGCAAAGGAGAGTCCCATCCGGACACGGGATAAAGTCTTGAGTCTTTTATCTTTACGGTCCAACAGTCCGGCTGTCCGGATACCCCCTAATCCAGGACTCCCTCAGTCGCCCTAAAGACAAACAAGTCGCTGCATGACTAGGGATCTCATGAGGAGGCATCGCCCGACAGTGTCGTGTTGAGCCTCGCATCCGTGGATGGGCTGCCTTCACCTATCACATAGGAAGGCGCGCCTAGTGCCCCTCTCAGATTGGGCTCGGGGGCTCTCCTCTGGAGGGCCTCAGACCTAGCGAACATCATGAGGGAGGTGCTCGGGCACCATGTGGAGGCATGCCTCAGCGCACGCTTCCAAGGGTATAGGGCGCGAGGCGCCACATGCTCAGGAATTCATCAGCAATGCAGTCAAGGAGATTCGGGAGGCAAGGGCTCTGCAGGGCGATCGCCGCCGACCGCTGGGTGCGGCTCCTTGCCCTGGAGAGGTTAAGGAGTTCCGCGTCTGCATCGACATCCCAGGACTCAATAGGGTCACGTCTCGACAACTCTTCTGGCCGTCCCATGTTGGCCGATGCGAGGGTCCCCCTCACAGCTACGTTCGCATGCCCTTTCGCATGTCGAACGCGGGTGTTGCATTTCAGCGCCGCATGCGGGATGTCCTAGTGGATCGGGAGGGTAGGCACCAGGCGATCCTGGCAGAGATGGAGATGGATCCTCAGGAGTCCACCAGGCCCCCAGAGCCTCCCGAGGCTCAGGGCCAAGGCGACTCGTGATGAATGACTTCAGCAGTGCGCGTCTTATGCTACCCCAACATCTCTTCAACAATGGTGCCAAGTGACTTCTTTTAGTTCATTCAGTTGGGGGTGCCCCTCAGGCTGCCTTATCCCCAAGCCACGTGGGTCCGTCCCTGTGGCATGTATCCTTCTTGCACTCGTCAGAATTACCTAACCATCTCTCATGAGCTGTTTGTGAAAGTGAGTTATGTCGACTAGAGGGGGGTGAATAGGCGATTTTTATGAATTCTTCACTGAGGAATTTGCCGGTGAGGAAATTCCTTAGCGAAGAACTATTAGCAGCGGAATAAGTACTCAGAAGTAAGCATAACAGAATACAAGCATGGTCATCATGATGAAATGAAGACTAGCACAGAGTACAGAAAGCGTAATCACAGGATAACACAAGATGAAGACAAACAGACTGAAGAAATTGAACTGAGGAAATAGAGAAAGTCTTGAGTCAAAGTCTTTCAAACACAGATATGAACCAACACTCAACACAGTAATGAGGAAATGAAAGAGTTGAGGAAATAGAACCAGTTAGGTTGGTGAAGACAATGATTTGGTAGACCAGTTCGAACTGTTGTCTCAGTTGTACGTCTGGTTGGAGCGGCTGAGTATTTAAACTCGAGGACACGCAGTCCCGGACACCCAGTCACTGAGCACGCAGCTCAGGACACCCAGTCCTCACCGTATTCTCCTTGAACTGAGGTCACGCAGACCTCGTCCAAACCTTCACAGACTTGGTCACTCGGCGATCCACAATTCCTCTTGGATGCTCTAGACCTTGACGCCTAACCGTCTGGAAGAAGCACAGTCTTCAAAGGTAACAAGCGTCGGATCCACGCGGGATCAATTTCTTCAGTGATGCTCAATCACTTTGGGTTTGTAGGGGTTTGGTTTTGGGGTTTTTCCTCACTCGATGATTTTCGCTCAAAGTCCTCGGAGGATGGGTTGCTCTCAAATGACAAGTGTCAAGTTCTCTCGGAGCAGCCAACCAGCTAGTGGTTGTAGGGGGCGGCTATTTATAGCCTATGGAGCAGCCCGACATGATAAGACATAAATGCCCCTCAATGATATGACCGTTAGGTGGATAAGATATTTTGGGACAGCTGGCGCGCAGCACAGCAACGGTCGGAAATTTGACTCTCAATTTCCTCAGGGTTATCATGTTCCTCACTGTGTAGGTAATTCGCACTGACGAATTCCTAACTCCTCAGTCAGAACAAATTCATCAGTAACCAGAAGAACTTCGTCTCTGTCACTGAAGAAAGTGACTGAACTGTATGAGAGTTCCAAAGGCTTCACTCGAAGGGATTGGTAGGTGTAGGATTTTGAGTTGAGCATCACATGAAAACTTTTCCTTAGTATTTCCTCGACCCCCTTTAACAGTACGGTGTTTCCTCTGACTCAAGAAATAGAAAATGAAACTACGAAAACAAAAGTCTTCACGCTTCATGTTCCACAAATGAATACCAAGTCTTCAAGGTCACACCAATTTCTTCACTTTCAAAGTCTTCAGAAAGTCTTCAGAATATCAAAGTCTTCAGTTGAAGAACTTCATTTTTAGGGGTCGACTTTCTCTGTAAATATCAAACTCCTCATAGACTTATAGACCTGTGTACACTCACAAACGCATTAGTCGCTTAACCTATAAGTCTTCAATACACCAAAATCACTAAGGGGCACTAGATGCACTTACAATCTCCCCCTTTTTGGTGATTGATGACAACATAGGTTAAGTTTTCAACGGGGATAAACATATGAAGTGTATACACTGATATTGAGGAATTTGATTACAAGATATAGTAGAACTCCCCCTGAAGATGTGCATAGTGAGGAATTTGCTTTTAAGTCAATGCACATTTGAAGAGTTGAATCATGGAGATCTCCCCCTATATCTTGTAATTCATACACGCATTTGATATATAATATGAAGAATTTGAAATGCATGATGAAATATGGTGCCTGATGAGTTTCAGCATGCGTGCAATGTCATTAATCGAGGAATAAGCATGCAGAGCATAATGCAACAAAAGTATCAGCGCACCATCGGGTTTAAGATTACAACTCGATCCAAATAAAAGTTTCAGAAGAACGAGAGTTGTAACTTAAAAAATGCCCTTAATATAGACCCGCTTGAAGACTAACTCAGATTTCTCCCCCTTCGTCATCAAATGACCAAAAGGATTGGAACTGAGGACTAACGCCCCTGAAGAATTTCAAGTCGATGGAGGAGCGCCAGCGTTGTCGGGTTTGTTTGTTGTAGCAGGGCCTGCCGCAGTGTCGTCCAAATCTTCATACTCATCAGTGTCACGCGATGAAGAATAAGAGCTGGCCACCAAGGAAGGAACTTTGACCTTCTTGAATTTCTTCGGTGGAGGTGCAGACCAGTCAAATTCTTCCTTGAGACCCATATTCTTCAGATCTGTAGCACTGTAGACATGAGAGAGAACAGCCCAGGTACAGTTGAAGGTTTCATGGAGGTAGTATTGGTTTTTCTTCACAGCATTGTGTGTTGAGGTCATGTTGTGAAGAATTGAACCAAACTGACGCTTGACCCATTTATGATTGCGATCAACCTTCTGATGAAGACTGAGGAGTAACTCACGGTAAGTCATCACCCTGGGTGCTGTGGCTTGGGGATTTTGCTTTGCTGAGGTATTTGCGGCAGAGTCATGTGTGGCGGAATCGTCGTTGGTGGAGTAAGATGCAGCCTTGCGAAATTGACCATCCAATGGACGAATGCCTTCATCGATCACAGCAGCGGCCTTGCCTTTATCATCAGCTGATGAAACTGTCCATTTGAGGACTTCAATAGGAGGCAAGTAGCTGCCGTGGTTCAGAGTGTCAGCTTTGTAATTCAGTGAAGATCTTGCCCTGATGAATCTCATAATCCAAGGAGCATAGGGCTTCAGCTCGAATGGTGACATAGCAATATTGGCCAGAGTCCTCATGAAGAAATCATGGAAGTTTACGGGAACGCTATGAATGATGTTGAAAAGCATATTCTTCATGATGCCAACGACTTCTTCATCATTTGAGTTGTGGCCTTTGATGGGACTCATTGTCTTCGTCAGAATTCAATAGATAGTCCGAGGCACATAGAGTAATTCCTTGACGAGGAATTTGGTTCGTGGGGCCTGCCTTGGCTTCAATGGCTTCATCAGCACTTGCATATAGTGATTTGACAGTTCTGGTTCGTTGTAGATACAACGAGCATCATCAAGTGGAGGACTAAGAGGAAGTACACGAAGCAATTCAGTTGCTGGTGCCTTGTAGTGAGTGTTTTCAGACATCCAGTCCAACACCCAGGAGTTCACGTCTTCAGCGTTTCCAGTGATATGCAGGGTCGCGTAGAACTGAAGAATAAGTTCTTCATTCCAGTCACAGATGTCAGTGCAGAAATTCAGAAGACCCGCGTCATGAAGAACACTGAGGACTGGCTCAAAGCCGGGCAAAGACTCCATGTCCACATGAGGAATATGTGCATGATCGATGACTTTGTCTTTGTTGAAGAGCACTGAGGAATAGAAATTGGCTTGGCTGGCAGTCCAGAAACGCCTCTTCCTTATGCGAGCAGAATCATATGGATTATAGTCAGTGAAGAATACGTGCTCGGCAAAGAAATCTTCAGCCTTGAACTTCTATTTGCTTGAGAACGGATTCTTTTGCTTTGGCAGAGGGGTGTCAGTGAGTTGCAACACCACCTCAGGAATCGCGAGCTCAGGTTCTTCAGGCTGAGGAATTTCTTGTTTCTCAACAGGTGTAGTGTGAGGATCAGCAGCAGCAGGTTCATCAGCACTAGTGGCTGGAATTTCTTCATGCACACAGAGAGAGGGTTGAGTTTCTTCAGAGCCCATTTGAACTGTTGGTGCAGGGGACTGAGGTATCTGTTGGAGTGGGGTGAAGACAGGAGTATTGGGATGCTGACTTTCCCAAAAGTCATCATTCATCACAGGTGTGGTGCACCCTATATCCACATCTTCATCTTCAATTTCCTCAACACCAGCCTCTTCAGCTGTGAACTGAGGCATAGGTGAGGAAATGACTGGCGTTGAAGGGATTGCGTCCACTTCAATTTCTTCATCAATCTGCTCTAACGAAGCAGCAGAATGATGTTCTTCATCAGATCCGATTGGGACCTCATAGTCTTCTCCAAAAGGAACAAGGTCCTTTGATGGTATGGAGGAAATCGGAACAGCATCAATTGGATTGTCGAGTGAGCTGGTCATTGGCTTCATTTTCTTCGCAGCCGAAGAATTTGACACAGCTGATGCCTTCCTTTTCTTCACTGCATCTCGCTCTGTAGCCTTGGTCTTCTTCACATCGAATGCACATGGAAGAATTGGAGTTGGTGTAGGTGCAGATGGAGCTGAGGAATCTGGTTGATGTTCTTCAGGCGCAACTGATGCAGTTGCCCTGACTTCTTCAGTTTCTTCGGGCGCACCACTAGTGGATGCCCTTGCAATTTCTTCAGCGGCTGGAATGGGATCATCAGCCCTGGAACTAGCATTGTCATCAGCAGCCTGAATTTCATCAGCGGTGCTGGCATGTTCTTCAGTCGGCTGAGCTGAGACTCCAGCCTGAGGAATTTCATGTTGCATTGGGGCAGCAACATTGGTGAATTTCTTCGTCAGGTTGATGAATCTGACTTTGGCTCCTTGCCAATCACCATAGTAGGCATCAAAGTCCTTGCTGAGGGTTTGAATTTCAGACTGAGCCTGGAGAAGTTCCTCAGGTGTCATTCTGACAACGTTTTTCTTCATGAGCTTCTCCTTTCTGAACTGAGCCTTCTTGATCTGCCTGGCCTGCTCAAATTTCCATTTCTCTTCAGTGATGAAATGGGTTAACATATGACTTTGTCCAGGGGTCAGATGAAAATCAGGCATAGGGGTGTTGGGATCCTTGTGCCAGAGATCAATATAATCGAGGATTTTCCTCGGATCCAACAGTAGTGGCACAGATGTGCCTTTGGCTCTAGCGGCCTTCACTTGTCTGTCTCTGATGATTTCTGCAAGTTCATCATCAGAAGCTTCATCATCAGAAGCTTCATCATCAGAAGGCACATGGAATGCGACCTGTTTCTTCTTTGGGCTTTGCCGAGGACCTCGTCCGGCTGTGGCCTTAGTCTTCAGCAGAGTCGGGCCAGATGAAGACTTTGGTGCAGCTGAAGAACTTGCTGAGACACCAGAGGCAATGGAGAAGCCAGCAGTCCTTTGACATGTAGCCAGATGCACAGGAGCTGAGGACTTTGTCGGAACTGCTGAGGACTTGGGAGGAGCAGGAGCAGTGTGAGGAATTTGCCGTGAGGGCACAGCTGAGGAACTTGGCCGTGAGGGCGCTGTTGGTGAAGCACTTGGCTTACGAGCAGGCTTCTTTGGCATGGATTTCCTCGGTTTGACCGAGGCCTCAGTAGTAGTAGCAGTGGCAGAATCCTCATTGAATTTCTTCACTGCCTCCTTGGCTTGTCTTGCCAATTTAGCTTGGCGCTTAGCCCATTCTTCAGGAAAGTCCTCACCATGTTTGATGCTTGTGAGATCAGCAACTTGTCCAGGTGCCAACGGATCTCTTGGGCATGGAGGATTGAGGGCGAATTTCTTCATGTACTTTGGAGTCACATATCTGTATTCCCTCCATTCCCTTGCCCACCTCCGTTCAATCTTATGTATGCGCACCTTGCTCTGATTTTTGTTTTCTTTGCCAAATTTTGCTTCATCAGGTGTGCAATAGTCAGCATAAATTTCCTCAGGGATTTCAAACACAGTCATAACCTCAGGTTTCTTTCCTCCCTTCTGCGGCTTCTTACCGTCTGCCATATTCTTCAGTTGAGGAATTTGAACAATTGAGTTCTCTGAAGAAGTATGCAGTTTTTCTTTGAGGAACGCTGCAAATGAGTTAAGTTGATGAGAACCAAGTGATTCAGCAGCAGACATGTGTACCTGTGAACAGAGTACATGTGCGAGGAATTTGGAGAGGTCATATGCGTTCTCAGAAGGTTTTTCAAAAAGAACAAGTTTGAGGAATTTGACCAGATGAGCCTTGAAGAATTTCACTAAGCGATCTTTGTCTTAGGTTCCAGAGTTGTATAGATCGAGGATCCACACAATTGAGGAATCTTGAGGAAAATCATTTCTTAGAGAACGAATCAAGAGCATAGTTTGTTTGAGGTGTTCATATGTGTAAAGATTTGAAGAATAAACACCTTTGAAGATTTTCAGGAAAGCTGGAGAATCAAAGCGAGTAATAAAAGTAACTTTTAATTACCGGAAGTGAAGAACACGACGAACTGAGAAGAACAGATGGGAAGTTCGTCAGGTTAGATCTTCCTTGCCCTAAGTTGGCGGAGGAAGACAGCTACGGCGGCGGGGGAGTGAAGATTTCCGCGGTTGGCGCGAGTACGATGGCGATGAGGTCGAGGCAGCGAAGCTCTTCCTCACCGGCGATGATGGAGTAGCGGTGGCGCTAGGGTTTGAGGAGCTCGAGCGGGAGAGAGAGGTCGAGCGGAGTAAAAGAAGTGAGGATGGAGAGAGAGGGGTATTTATAGAGGCGGTGAAAAACTGTTTGCCCGAAGATTTAGGACGAACGTGCCCCTGACCATTCTCCTTCTCACGACACGTGTCACCCACGTACTGTGTAGTGGAGATCGTGTACGATCGTGGGTGAGTAAAATAATGCATCGTAGAATGCGGAACGGTTTGAGCGGCAAAACCGAAAATTTGGATAAGATTTGTTTTAAAGTTTCGTTCGCAATTTCTTCAGCTGACAAGGACACAGTGAAGATTTTGAACGAGTTTCAAATAGAACGCATATGAAGAATTTGTGAATAGATTGGGTTGAGTATAGCATAGAGGGGGAAGGGTCCGATCACATTCACTTAGCAGAAAAAGCAGCTTGAAGAAATAGCTATAAGTGAATGCTGTAGAGGACATAAACTTATATATATATATAGTCAATGAACAAAAAACAAAGGAACTAGTGAAGATTTTGAAAAATTGAAGAATTTGAAAAGGACTGAAGAATTTCAAAACTGAGGAAAAACTCAAATTGAAGATTTTCAACTTTTTGTGGTGGCGTGACCCACCGTATAAGAATGATGATTTCAGACACCGCATAGAATTGTCGTAGGGTTCTGAGAATCAAATTCTTCATTAATTTCTTCACACTTAAAGTGTTATTCTTCATTGATTGAAGAAAAACGTTTCTTCATGTACACATCTAAGTCATCAATCTTGCATAAGTGTTAGGATGTGTGTCCTTTTCAAAGAACATTCGAAGATTCTAAGATATTTAGCTCACACCGCAACTTGCTAAATCTCTTCTCATCCAAGGGCTTAGTGAGGATATCAGCTAGCTGTTCTCCAGTCTTCACGTGCTCGATGGAGATGTCGCCCTTCAACACATGATCACGAAGAAAATGATGACGAATCTGAATGTGCTTTGTCTTCGAGTGCTGAACTGGGTTGTGAGCAATCTTGATGGCACTCTCATTGTCGCAGAGGAGAGGCACATTCTTCACGTTGACGCCATAGTCCTTGAGTGTTTGCTTCATCCAAAGCAGTTGAGCACAGCAAGAACCAGCAGCAATGTATTCAGCTTCCGCAGTAGACAGTGATACGCAGTTCTGTTTCTTCGAGGACCAACAGACCAAAGATCGTCCGAGGAAATGACAAGTGCCAGAAGTTGACTTGCGGTCCACACGATCACCAGCATAGTCACAGTCAGAATATCCAATGAGATCAAAAGCAGAGCCCTTGGGATACCATAGTCCTAGTGTTGGTGTGTGAGCTAGATATCGAAGAATATGCTTCACAGCCTTATGGTGTGATTCCTTCGGTGCAGCTTGAAATCGTGCACACATGCAAACACTAAGCATTATATCTGGCCTAGATGCACATAAGTACAATAAAGAACCAATCGTGGAGCGGTATACCTTGTGATCGAAGTCAATACCATTTTCATCAGTGCATAGATGGCCTTTTATGGGCATAGGAATTTTGACGCCTTTGCAATCTTGCATGCTGAATTTCCTCAGTACATCTTTGAGGTATTTCTCCTGAGATATGAATATGCCATTTCGCTGTTGACGAATTTGAAGACCTAAGAAGAATTTCAACTCTCCCATCATAGACATTTGATATTCTTCACTCATCATATAGGCAAATTCATCACTATGACGTTGGTCAGTACAACCAAAGATAATATCATCAACATATATTTGGCACACAAACAGTTCACCATCATAAGATTTAGTAAAGAGAGTAGGGTCGAGTGAACTGGGTGTGAAGCCATTCTTCACAAAGAATTCCTTCAATGTATCATACCACGCCCGAGGGGCTTGCTTGAGGCCATAGAGGGCCTTATTAAGTCTAAAGACTTTGTCAGGATTCTTTGGATCTTCAAAACCTGGGGGTTGAGCAACATATACTTCTTCCTCAAGCTTACCATTGAGGAATGCACTTTTCACATCCATTTGATATAAGATGATATCATGATGATTAGCATAAGCAAGTAATATTCGAATAGCCTCAAGTCTAGCAACAGGTGCAAAAGTTTCATCGAAATCAATTCCTTCAACCTGTGTGTAGCCTTGAGCTACCAGTCGTGCCTTATTCCTTACCACAAGGCCATTTTCATCTTGCTTGTTGCGGTAGATCCACTTTGTGCCAATGATATTATGCTTGCGAGGATCTGGACGTTTGACCAGTTCCCAGACATTGTTAAGCTCGAACTAATGTAATTCTTCTTGCATAGCCTGAATCCATTCCGGCTCCAAAAATGCTTCATCTACCTTAGTGGGCTCTGTGATAGAGACAAAAGCATAGTGCCCACAAAAGTTAGATAAATGTGAAGCTTTTGAGCGTGTGAGAGGACCTCATGCTTCAATGTCATCGATGATCTTGTCAACTTGTACTTCTTTTGCAACGCGAGGATGAGCTAGTTGTCGTCGAGGAATTTGATCATTTTCCTCAGCACCATTGTCTTCAGCATTATCTTCAGGTGCGTCAGCTCGATGTTCTTCGCGTACTGGAATGAATTCTTCAGCAAATTCTTCAGTAGGAATGACATCCTCAGTTGCCTTGAACTTGATAGAATCCTCAGGTGCTGGTTCATCTAACACAGAAGGTAGGTGCTCTCTTTGCGAGCCATTAGTTTCATCGAACCGCACATCTACAGTTTCACAGGGTCACATCTACAGTAATGATTAGGTCCGAAGAGATTCATGTGAAGCAATTCAAATGGACGAGTAGTGGTCATGATAGTCTTCGCTGCATGCTTGGCCTTGGCCATTTTTCCAGCTTCACAGGCTCCGCACAAATGATCCTTGAGGAATTTGACATTCTCAATGCCAATGACATGCTTCTTCTTTGCAAGCGTGTGCAAATTCCTCATGCCTGCGTGACCAAGTCGTCGATGCCATAGCCAGCCTTCTGAAGCTTTTGCAAATAGACACACGGCTGGTTGTGGTCCTGTAGAGAAATCAACAATATACAAATCTCCTCTCCTAAAGCCTTCGAAGACTTTGGAATGGTCAACATCCATAATCACAACACAGCGATACTTGCCAAAGACAACAACCGTATCAAGATCACAAAGCATTGAGACTGACATGAGATTGTATCCTAAGGACTCAACAAGCATGACTTTGCCCATGTGTTTATCCTTAGAGATCGCAACCTTACCAAGACCCAATACCTGACTTTTGCCTTTGTCAGCAAAGATGATATGCTTCAGATGTGACTGTGATAAGGGAGCATCCATCAAAAGATTCTTGTCACCAGTCATGTGATTTGTACATCCACTATCGAGGACCCATTCAGTGGTTTTGGGTTGATCATCCTGCAGATGAATTAGTGTAACTTACAATCTCATATGCTTCATCAATGAAGAATATGATATCAAGTTCATCAGATAAATTTCATCAAGCAGTAAATAGATATAGCAGTATGAGGACGTGTGAACTGAAAGTTCATTTCATCATGGTTAGCTTGCGTCCTTTCAGGTAATTTTGTCAGGTCCCCAGCAACTTCTTCAGACGTTAAGGCACGTCTGGAGACCTGACCCTGCAGAAGAGATTAGTTCTTTTTCTTCACCACCCACATCTGAAGGGGTGGCAAAGAGTTCATCACTCTGCGAGCCTCATACGAGAATGGTGGCATAGAAGCCAAACCATTTCGTTTCACATAAGAGGGGTTAGGGTAAGCATATGAATAAGCAGAGAAATTCTTCGAGGACTTGTGAACATAATGGTTTGAAGAATAATGCGCATATTCATAGCCCTTAGCTCTACCCTACGAAACAGAGTTGTTAGCACGATGATAATCATATGAGGACTTTGATCCATTTGAGGAATTTGATCCATATGAGGACTTGGATCCATATGAAGAATTTGGTCCATATGAAGAATTGGTCTGGGGTTCCTATTCATCACAGGTGGTGTCATGAGGACATTCACCTAAAGACTTTCAAGGCACTTCTTAGGAACCCAGATTTTCTTCATAGGAGAACCATTCCTGCAGTTGGTGCCAACATATCTAGCAAATACTTCACCATTCTGATTTTTGAACAGTTTATAGTTGGAGTCAAATGACTCATCAGAAGGACGAGGAGATTCACATGTAAAGCCAGATAAGTTAGATGGATCAACTGGAGGTCCCTTTGCAGCAACCCATGAGGTTTTGGGGTACTGCTCAGGCTTCCAATATGTTCCATCAGCATTAAGTTTCCTCTCAAAGGCGATACCCTCTTTCCTAGGGTTTCTGTTGAGGATCTGCTTTTTCAGCACATCACAAAGAATCTGATGCCCTTTGAGGCTTTTGTACATGCATGTCATGTACAATTCCTTCAGCCCTGCATCGTCAGTGATACTAGCAATGTCCTCAGATGAGGAATTAGTGATAGTAGAGGCAGGTGAAGAATTTGTAACAGTTGAAGCGTTTGAACATTCAGGTGAAGAATTAGCAGATTCACGTTCAATGCACTTTAAGCATGGAGGAACAAATTCTTCCTGAGAAGCGTTGATTTGTTGAGCAAGTAATGAATCGTGCTCCTTCTGAAGATCTTCATAACTCACTCTTAGCTTCTCAATATCTTGCTTTCTTTGAAGAAATACATAAGAAATTTTCTCATGATCAGATAAGAGAGTGTTATAATGACCTTGAAGGCTGTCAAACCTAGACTGAAGTCTCTGAAGACTTTCAGCCAAGGCTTTTGACTGATCCATTTCTTCACCCAACATATCATCGCTCTTATTTAGCATGTAATGAACTTTTTCCAAAGATCTTTGTTGTTTAGTGGCAAGGGAAGCAAGTTTATCATAGCTAGGTCCAAATTCATTGCCAGATTCATCGTCACTGGACTCGGATAGATAGCCTTCATTTACCTTAGCACTTTTTGCCATAAGGCAGGAGTTGGACGATGATGATTCTGGTTCGAATGTCATCTCCTTGAGAGATTCGTTGTAATCATCAAGCCAAGGATCATTACAATTTAGATGACCATCATAGACCTCGGAGAGACGGTCCCAGATTAACTTCGCGTGATTGAGATGCATGACGTTCCTTAACTGATTTCGGGACAGACTTGTGCAGATGACATCCTTCGCTGTGAGGTTGAGGAGAGTGTACTTGCGAATGTCATCAGCTTCAGCCATCTTGCATAGATCAGTAAGACCGATCTTGGTGACGGTCCACAGTTTGCTGTCCATAGCCATGAGTCGCTTCTTCATCATGGCCTTCCATCGAGGATACTCATGACCGTCAAAGATGGGGCAGAAACGTTCCTCAATCCTGCAGTCGACATAACTAAAACTCCAGGCGGTCAAACCAAAATCACACAGAACAAGGGAGTACCTTGCTCTGATACCAATTGAAAGTGCGTTATGTCGACTAGAGGGGGGTGAATAGGCGATTTTTATGAATTCTTCACTGAGGAATTAGCCGGTGAGGAAATTCCTTAGCGAAGAACTATTAGCAGCGGAATAAGTACTCAGGAGTAAGCATAACAGAATACAAGCATGGTCATCATGATGAAATGAAGACTAGCATAGAGTACAGAAAGCGTAATCACAGGATAACACAAGATGAAGACAAACAGACTGAAGAAATTGAACTGAGGAAATAGAGAAAGTCTTCAGTCAAAGTCTTCAAACACAGATATGAACCAACACTCAACACGGTAATGAGGAAATGAAAGAGTTGAGGAAATAGAACCAGTTAGGTTAGTGAAGACAATGATTTGGTAGACCAGTTCCAACTGCTGTCTCAGTTGTACGTCTGGTTGGAGCGGCTGAGTATTTAAACTCGAGGACACGCAGTCCCGGACACCCAGTCACTGAGCACGCAGCTCAGGACACCCAGTCCTCACCGTATTCTCCTTGAACTGAGGTCACGCAGACCTCGTCCAATCACTCATGGTAAGTCTTCAGGCGACTTCCAAACCTTCACAGACTTGGTCACTCGGCGATCCACAATTCCTCTTGGATGCTCTAGACCTTGACGCCTAACCGTCTGGAAGAAGCACAGTCTTCAAAGGTAACAAGGGTCGGATCCACGCGGGATCAATTTCTTCAGTGATGCTCAATCACTTTGGGTTTGTAGGGGTTTGGTTTTGGGTTTTTTCCTCACTCGATGATTTTCTCTCAAAGTCCTCGGAGGATGGGTTGCTCTCAAATCACAAGTGTCAAGTTCTCTCGGAGCAGCCAACCAGCTAGTGGTTGTAGGGGGCGGCTATTTATAGCCTAGGGAGCAGCCCGACATGATAAGACATAAATGCCCCTCAATGATATGACCGTTAGGTGGATAAGATATTTTGGGACAGCTGGCGCGCAGCACAGCAACGGTCGGAAATTTGACTCTCAATTTCCTCAGGGCTATCATGTTCCTCACTGTGTAGGTAATTCGCACTAACGAATTCCTAACTCCTCAGTCAGAACAAATTCATCAGTGACCAGAAGAACTTCGTCTCTGTCACTGAAGAAAGTGACTGAACTGTATGAGAGTTCCAAAGGCTTCACTCGAAGGGATTGGTAGGTGTAGGATTTTGAGTTGAGCATCACATGGAAACTTTTCCTTAGTATTTCCTCGAACCCCTTTAACAGTACGGTGTTTCCTATGACTCAAGAAAGAGAAAATGAAACTACGAAAACAAAAGTCTTCACGCTTCATGTTCCACAAATGAATACTAAGTCTTCAAGGTCACACCAATTTCTTCACTTTAAAGTCTTCAGAAAGTCTTCAGAATATCAAAGTCAAGAACTTCATTTTTAGGGGTCGACTTTCTCTGTAAATATCAAACTCCTCATAGACTTATAGACCTATGTACACTCACAAACGCATTAGTCGTTTAACCTATAAGTCTTCAATACACCAAAATCACTAAGGGGCACTAGATGCACTTACAGTTTGATTACCATCACCTGCTTGTTTTGAGTCCTATCCGCCTTGCGATCTCCCCACATTGCTAACTCGTCCCGTGCTCATCCTGCAACGGATACTCACGTGGGCACGGTGCTTGTGCTCAGGTTCATCCCAGGAACGCTGATAAACCCGAGGACCAAGCTCTGGCTCACGACCCGCCTCGCGCACGCCACCTCACAGGTCCTCGGTGCCTTCATCCTTCCGCAAAAGGTTCAAGGTTAGGCAGCCGACACCATAGGGAACTGCATTCTCTTCTACAAGCTAACGCGCAGGTACACCTGAGGCCTAGCTACGGGCGAGCCCTGGCGGTTGCCACCTTGTCCCATGAGTCGCTTTGCATGTTAAAGGGGGCCACCTGAGCATCGTGCCTCGGGAGCTCCTACTGGATCTCCAGCCCTCACCCCCTGGCCTTGACCATGGCATCGTGACCTTGCATACCAGCGGGACCCAAGGACGTAGAGCACCTAGACAAGCGGGGAAGGGGGATGTGCGTTGCGGGCCCTACCAAGTGACACTGCCACAAGGGCACGAATGGGCACTATCCAGAGGAATTGCTACGGGTCTGCAAAAAGATAAGTTGCTGACATGATGGCATAAGTCTCACAACCCGACCACTTGACTCGCGCAGTCCCACTCTGGTAGTTTCACTTCCCCTTCCGTTCCATGGGCAGCGGCTTGCACGCCAAGGGGGACCTCGTGAGCATCGCACCTCATGAGCTCTCACTGAACCTCAGGCCACTCACCTCCTAGCCATGACCATGGCATCACGACCTGGCATACTAGCAACGGCTGGAGCCTGCCTGGGGACTGGGACCCGACGGCATAGAGCGTTACACAAGCTAAGGGGAGGAAAGGGGAACCGTGCCAGATTGGGATAGGTGATTTCATCATGAAAACAAGAAGAACAACGCTGGAATTAAAACATTTTGATTCTTACATGCCCTTGCGGGGCTAGTCCTAATTCCACGCAGGAAAAAAAAAGAAAAGGACTCAAGGAACCAGGCCGGCATGCATCACTCACGACGCCGGACAGCTGCTGCTTCCACGCTTCGGCCATGGCAGGAGCTTGGCCGCACGTAGTTGTCATCGCTGGACTCCGGAGATTCACTGGGCTCAGGAGAGTCACTGGATTTCCAAGAGCCATCGTTGCTGCCGGTGGAGACGCCGGTGGGGCCGGAGACGGGCCCAGCACCCACGGCCGCGTCCTACGGGCAGCTTGCTCCGAGCAACACTCCAGCCGCCGGCCCTCCTCGTTGAAGACATTGAAGAACAGAGTGGAGGCACTGTCGTACTCAAAGTGGATCCGAGGGCCCCATCCGCGCGGTAGGCTCGGGCAACCTCGCCCCATCCGCGGGTCATGAAGACATCGCGAGGGGGCATGACCTCGACCTCCACCCCGGTGTCCAGGCTGTAGCACTCGGCGTCCTGCAGCCGCAGCTCAAGTGGCCCCCTCAGTGGTAGCTCATCGACAAAAAACCTCGGGAGCCGGATCCATGAGGTGGGTGGCATCGCTGCCCACACCACCAACTAGCGCGAGCTACCCTCGGCGTGGGTCCGCGGCTCGGCAGGTAGAACAATAACGGCTCATCCACCGCCACCTGGGGTTGCTCAGCGGCTTGCGACACTATCCTACACCCTGGCATATAGCGGAAGGGGGAGGCCTTGATTTCCAAGGCCTGGTCACCTCCTGCCTCGCACCAGCATCGCGGGGATGGGAGAACCGCTTCTTCGGCGGAAGTGGATCAGGCCCCTCCTGAGGGGCTTTTCCCTTTTTGGCCGCAGAAAACCTCCTCGTCGGCGCCATGGAAGCAACAACAAGATGGAGAAGGAAAGGGGATGAGTAGCGGGAAGATGGAGGAAGAGATGAGTGAAGGGGGCTCTGCCCTCCCCTCATTTATATCTAGAGGGAGGCCAACCGCTAGCCTCCACGACCTCGCGCGATGATGATCTTCTGCATGCAGCATCGACCCGTCAAGTTGAACGGTTGCCGAGGCAGTGTGGGGAAGTGGAGACGCCCACATCCCATCAATCTCCACGCGTCGTCCAAGGCCGCGGGCGGTTAGGGCTTGCGACGCTCGCACTTGCCCTTTGGCTTCGCCTAGAAGCCAAGACCGAGCGCACCTTGGGACCGGGGGCTACTGTCGGCGTTCTGGATATGGGGGTACCCAGACTTGCCTGCATGTGGCCCACTGCATGGCTCCATTGACAGCCTGGTATGGCCTAGTTTCAGTATCAACAACTCAAGACCGTCACGAGGGGCCAAGCCTCGCGAGGCGGACAACATCAAGACCTCCAAGGGGATCGGCCTCCTCAGGCTAGCTCCCGAGGAGCGGAGATTTCTATGCAAGGCGCACCTCACAAGACTCAGCTGTTGTGAGCCATGACGATCGAGGCTAGACAGGCACCAGGCGGGAGCCAGCGGGCGCAGAGTACCAGTTTCTTGTTTGGTGCAAAGGAGGCAAGCAGCAGGCACTGAGTCCCAAGAAATCAGCCAAAGGTTTCCATTCTGGTGCAACAAGACCAAGACTGCCAGGACGGCAGGACGGAGGTCATCGCCGAGCCCACCGCAGCATCACGACCAGAGGCCTTTGCAGGTGAAGACCACTTTAGTCAGGGTAGGATGTACTTCTTGTCCTCCTTCAAATATGGCTGTATTGGGATCCCTTCCCGCCAACATTTGGGAAGAGGACCAAGGCCACTATAAATAGGACTTAGCCACCACCATAGAAAGGGGGATCGATCAGAACGGAGTGAAGCCATTCCTCCTTCGCCATCTCACTTGAGACCAAGAACTCCTCACCTCCCGAGGCTATTCATCCACTTTACCAGTTCATGCTCAGTCCCTCAAGGAAATCCACCACAAAGCTGGAGTAGGGTATTACACCGCAAGGTAGCCCGAACCAGGATAAACTGTTGTGTCTCTCTGTCCCTTTGAGCTTGACGCGCTAGGCTGTGAGGATCGCGAGTAGGCAGGCTGGGTAGGTTGAGATCTCCGCCGTACCCCAGAGTTTGAACCTCTCAAGGGTTTGCGGAACCCAAAATATGACAATCATCATCACTATCATGAATGACGTGCTCATCGGGTTTAGCGGCATCAACATGTGGAAGGCCACCTTTATGTAATCAGTCAAGCATTGATAGGTCATCCGCGGCAGTAACCTCTTCTTGATCCGGCTCTTCTTGTTCCAGCTCAGGGGTGAAGTCGGATTCACTGTCGCTGCCTACTTCAATGTTCTGGGGTGAAGTAGAGTGTTTCTGGAAGCATTTTTTTGGAAAGACGTGTTTCTTGGCAGAATTCACCTTCATATGTGTCTGGGTTAATGTGAGGTTTGTAATCCTCTTCATTGGGGAGGTGGTCGAAAATGTGGCGCCACTTCATAAACGACATCCCAACCATTCAGATATGGATTAGTTTGGCAGGCCCACGGTAGATAGAAAACTTGGATCGCCCATTGAGTCGTAATATAGACATCGGGAACATCTAAATGGGTGCTTTGTTTGATTTTGGCTAACCCTATATGTTTATGAGTCCTTCTAGTCTCCTTCGGCTGGAACCAATGACATTTGAAGAGTACAACGTTTTGTGGGTTTTCATCATAGAATAGAAGTTCATAAATTGCTTCAACTCTCCAATAATACTCGTACCTCCTGCGCCGATAGCAGAGACACAACAATTTGTAGACTTTCAGTCAGCCATAGATAGCTCTTTGCCGAAGGTACGAAAGCGATACCTGTTGATGTCGTATTTGTCAAATGAACGGACCTTATAGTCAAAACCATTAGCAACTTGTCTCAATTCAGCGTCCATAGACTCTGAATGAGCCTACAAATTTAATACGAAAGGATTGTTGCATTAGCTGCAAATTGGATGAAGAAATGAGAATGGTCTAATGGAAATTACCATTTGTTTGAACCAAGAGATGAAACCAGGAAAGCCGCCTCCATGCTTTGCGAGAAGCTCAAACTCTTCGCTGGATTATTTTTCGATCACCGCTCCATCCAATAATTTGGCGACGTATCGACTATATCAAATATCCAGTAATAAGAGCAGTTCAAAGGAATTAGAAGTGTCAAAACAATGTACCGAGAACTTACTCGATGTAGGCTGCACTTTTGTTAGGTTGTTGAAGATATACAACGAAATGGTCCGCCATTCTTCGACATCCATTGATATTGGTTTCGAAGCACCAGCTGGTGTGAGCTTCCCTTTGAATAGGCTAAGGTTGGATCCACCTTTTTTTAGGGTCACCAGCATTGTACCAAGGCTTCGGATTATGGAAGACGATTTTTGGCTTCGTAGTCTGCTATCATGAAGTTTGCTGCCTCCTCCGTAATGAATGCCTCGGCCATCGATGCTTCAATTCTATGTTTATTTTTACATTTTGCTTGAAACGTCTTCTGCATCCTCTTAGTTATATAGCACCAATGATTTTGCACGCCCCCCCCCAATTTTGCCTCGGTCGAGAGATGCAAAATCAAATGATGCATTGGATTAAAGAAGCCCGATGGAAAGATCTTGTCTAACTTGCAGATCAACTCTGGCTCCAACTCTTCCATATCTTCTAGTTCGCCAGGCGATAGTTCTTTCGCACAAAGAACACGAACGAGATAGCTCAGCTCTGCCAGTACTAGCCATTCATCCTCAGGGATAAAACCACACAACACCAGCATTACCCGCTCAAGCCATGTGTGCCAATCATGACTCTTGAGACCAAATATTTTATATTTTTCAAATTCTCTCCCCTCTTTAGATTCGCTGCATACTCATCGGGGAACATCAACTGCATTTTGACCCACAAGACAATTTCCCTCATAGTTGGCCTTCCAAGATTGAACCATGCCTTTGGCTTCATCCAGTTCTGCTTTCCTTTCGGTTCTTGCATGTTTTGTCATGGTCTATCACATAGTGCATCCTGATCGACCCTAGCCTTAGTATTATCCTTTGACATCCCCTCTATATCGAACAAGGTACCAAAAAGGGCCTCCACGATATTCTTTTCAGTGTGCATCACGTGGATGTTGTGTGGGCAAAGGAGGTCTTTGAAGTAAGGCAGATCCCACAAGCATGTCTTGTGAGTCCAGGTGTGTTCCAAATTATACCCCTTGAAATACCCTTGACACTCTGGATCTGGCTTAAGAGCACTTAACTGATCTAGGGTCTCTTGGCCTGTCAACGCAGGTGGTGCAGAGTTTTTGACAACTCTACCTTTGATGAAGTTCTTCTTGTCTTTCCAGAACTTATGGCGAGGATCCAGGAACTGTCTATGCAAGTCGAAGCAAGAAAACTTCTGACCCGCCTGAAGCCAATAAAACTCAAGAGCTGCCCTGCATGTGGGGCACGGGAACCTTCCATGCACACACTAGCCAACGTATAGTGCATACGCCGGCAAGTCATGCATCGAGTACATGTACCACACACGCATATTGCTAGCAGCGTCGTATGTCTTGAACCCATTATCCCAAGGTTCTTGCAATTCATCCTTAAGTGGCTCCATGTACACATTCATATTCTTCCCTGGGTAGTTGGGCCTTGGAATTATCAACGTCAGGAAAATGTTCTTTCTTTGCATAATCTGTCCGGGGGAGATTGAGTGGAATGACAAATATGGGCCAAGAACTGTATTGGGTTGTCGTCGGACCAAACACATTGAACCCATCCGTGTTGATGGCGGCTCGAGGATGCCTTGGATCTGCCACTTTTTTCTCATGTAATGCATCAAAGCACTTCCATGCAGAACCATCCAATGTGTGTACCATCATCAGACTCCCATATACACCTAGTTCCATTATTTTGCCCATTTTGTGCCATGTCATCTATCTGGCCGTCTCTTCGACCATGAAAAGACGTTGAAGTCTTGGTATGATTGGCATATACCAAAGAACATGAACGGGGATTTTGGTATGCGTCTTCTCACCTATACTATTGTCTACCACAACATACCTGGAAGACTTGCAAATGGGACAAGTCCGCATACTAAAGCCTAAATAAGGCACATCCTTTCTCACAGGTATGTATCTTCTCATAGAGCATCTTAAGTGCACAGAGGATTTTGTCCGACTGGTACAAGTTTGCTGGCATTACATGTCCTTTGGGTAGAAAGCGTCCAAATACTGTCATCATCGCGTCGTAGCATTCTCTGCCCAAGTTGAATTGAGCCTTCAGAGCCATTACTTGTGAGATGGAATCCAGCTAACAATGCTCAGTGTGCTCGTGGAGAGGATGTTTTGAAGACTCCAACATTTCATTGAAGGCCTTAGCAGATTCCTCCATCTCATCGTCTGAATCTTGAGCATCATCAAAGTCTTGCACCATGTCTTCCATCCCGGTTCCATGCTCGTCGATGCGACAACGAACCACCTCAGCTCTCACACATTGGGAAGACTCACCATGAAATGTCCACGCCGTATAACCAGGCGTAAAACCACTCTTCTGTAGGTGTTTTCCCATTTCATCCTCTGTCCTCTTGTGCCAATTGTCACACCGGACACGGGGGCACCTGGTTTTCTTCTGGCCATTTGCAAATGCGGCTCTCACAAACCCCTTGGTTTTTGTTAACCATTTAATGGTCATGTCTTTCAGACTAGTGTGACCAGTGTACATCCATGCACAATCAATCATCTTGCCTAGCTACTAGACACACAAGAAATATATATATAATTCAGCATGCATATATTCATCAGTTAATATAATGTGTCTATTGTATTACGTCCATGCAACCTACACTCTAATAGGTAAAGATAGGTCCTAATCCCACCCGAGTGTGTGTAGATTGGGTTTGTTTTCCCATGCTCTGCTCTGGATTCGATGCAAAATTTCAATAGCACCTCCCCGCTGTTCTCCTGATACGCATCTCTGCAATATACAGAGAGGATGTGTACCCAGAGAACAACAGGGAGGCACTGGCAAAATTTATGTGTCGGATCAGGAGTAGGGCATATGGGAAAATGAACCCAATCTACACATACTTGGGTTGTCCATGGATAACGTTGGACAATTTGAAAGAATCACGGTATAAATAAGCAAATCCATGCATATTTATAACTGTAACCCTTTCGAACGGGAGACACATACTTGTCACGCATACTGATGATTGAAGACACCTATAGCGAGCAAGTTTCATTGGTGCGAAGACCGGAACCGAGCAAATAATTAAGGGGGGAGGAAGAGATGTCATTTTTGCTCACCCACGAACGCAAGAGCGGAGCTCGTCGAACACCAGACCCTCGCAACGACGAAACAACTGCACATTTAACTCCAAAGATGGGTAACATAGCATTATTGTTTTTGCCACCAACCTAACTAAATATTGACAACAGCATGCCACCAAAATATATGTCATTTAGGGTTACGTCGATGTCGAGGCAGGCCTAACCTATATAGATGTCATTTAGGCTTTCGTCAATGCCAAGGCACCCCTAACTTAAATAGTTGTCATTTAGGGTTCCATCGACACCGAGGAACCCCCTAACCCGCTCGTCCCCGGGCGCCGTCAAGTATGGCAACGCACGGTCGACGGGTCAGCACTCGGACCAGGGATTCTCGGCATGGGCGATGGTGTCGGGACCTATGGGACCCACTAGTTCCACCATCTATCCCCTCAGCGACTGGTGATCCTCGACCCTCTGCCCCAACCCTCGAACCTAGTTTTGGCGACCGGCGATCCTCGACCCGGTTCAGTTGGCCCCGATGCACCCCTAACCTCAACCCGGTTCTTCTTCTTCCTCCTCTTCTTCTTCTTCTTCTCGGCCTGGGCGACAACATCGGGACTGACGGGACCCACTAGCTCCACCATCTATCCTCTCGGCGACCGGCGATTCTCGACCCTCCACCCGACGCTCGACCCTAATTTGTGCGACTGGTGATCCTCGACCCGGTCCCGTCGGCGCCGATGCACTCCTAACCTCGACCCACTTCTTCTTCTTCTTCCTCTTCTTCTTATTTTTTTCTTCTTTCTTCTTAACCTAAACTAAACATATACTAAACTAATTATATACCTAAACCTAAAATAATAGAAATAACCTAAACTAAACTAAACTAAGCCTAAACTAAACTAAACCCAAACTAAATCTAAAAAATAGGAAAAAAACTTAAACTAACCTAAGCCTAAACAAAACTAAACCTAAACTAAATCTAAAAACAGAAAAAAAGAGCTAGAGCTCACCTTCAAAAGGGGGCGGCCGGTGGAGGAGGTGGCCGGTGGAGGCGGGGGCGTGGCGGCCTGGGGCAGGGTTGGCAGGGCGGCGGTGGCGACAGGGCCGTAGGGCTCCGGGGCAGCAGGGTAGTGTGGCTGCCGGGTGTTGCAGCGACGGCGATGCTGGGCGGTGGTGATGCGGGCGCGGGTGAGGTGCGGGCAGTGTTGCGGGCGCGGGTGGGTGGAGAGAGATGGGTAGGGACGGGGAGAGAGAGACAGGTGGTCATTAGTTAGGTGGGGCAAGGGTGGCCGTTAGTTAGGATGGGGCACGTTCTTTGTCATCTTCTAGGAGACGGCAAAGAGGGGCGGGTGGGCCGTTACATCGTTGGCCTAAAATGGACTGTAACGCCCCGGATTCGATGCGCCAGGTGTCTGCCAGTTATTCGCCATCGTTGCCATGTCATTTGCTTGCGTGTTGCATTTTGTCATGTCATCATGTGCATTTCATTTTGCATACGTGTTCGTCTCATGCATCCGAGCATTTTCCCCGTTTTCCGTTTTGCAATCCGGATCCGCCATTGCATCATATTCATTTGAGGTCATCTTGATGCCCGAATCTTCGTTGTAAGAGTGCTTCATAATGTTTTCTGCTGTCTGTTATCAGAACGAGCTCTTTTGTCATTTTTGCCATGATTGATGTGTGCATCCTATGAGGTTGATGTCTACATGTGTTTTGAACTAGGCTGTGTCTTCTTTACAGAGGTGCTTACCATGTATTTTTGTGATCAATGTGGTGACTAGCACAAGAATGCAAACTAGGCTTTGTGTTAATGCTGATTTTAGTCCCTGTTCTGCTGTAATTTTGATGCCATGTAAACTTGTTGCTACAGAGAGATCCATGCATAATTTGAGATACTTCAGTAAGGGTGTTTTGAACTATAGGTTTTTGTCTATCCATTCATGACCTTGGTTGCAATTATGGAGTAGTCTAGCATGTCATTTTCGTGCTCTACTTTTGCTTCAAAATGTTTCCTGGCAGATTGTTTACGTGTTATTCAATTTGGCCAAGCTTGCTATAGTTGATCCTTGCATGCTATGGACTTGTTCTTAACTTGGTTTGTTACACAAACATGTCTTCTTAATGATGCTATGCTTATATTGTCATGCAATGACTTGTGGTGAGTGAATCGAGCTTGTTAAGTAGGGTTCATGATGTTGCTGTTTTGCTAGGCTGAATCTGTTATTTCGTGTTGCTATATAAACATGCTGCTACTAGTCATTCTATGCATAATCTAGAGATGTTCTATAAACATGTTTTGATCTACATGTCATCCTCTATCCATCCATGCCCCTGGTTGCATTTATAGGTTGCTGTAGCTTGTTGTAATCTTGCTCTAAAGTTGCTTCAAAATGTTGCTGTCAGCCTGTTTACATTAAGTTCACTTGTTCCCATGTGTTTTTGCTAGTGTTCCATGCACCCTATGACCTTGCTATTGCCATGCTTAGCTTCACAAACATGTCTTCTTACTGTTGGGTGCCTTGCCATGCCATGTATTGCTCTGTAGTGAGTTGCACACGCTCATCTACATGCCTTCATAATTATGTTCCTGCCATGTATGAATCTGTAATAATAACTTGCTATGTTTATGTGGGTGCCATTATATTTTCTGATCCTTTTTGGCTTATGGTCAGTAATGGACTTTTGATCTATGCATTTAGTAGATTCATGCCATGCCTTTGTTTTCCATTATAAGTTCATGTAACATGTTGTTTGATAGCTCTAAACATTGCATCGTGATGTTATTTTCTGCAAAGTCTGAAATTGTAATAACTTGCAATCTTTCCATGTGTGTTTGAGCATGTTCTTGTGATTTCTAGAGATAGCTCAGTGTTCATGTTTTGTTGTGCTTTACCTGTAAATCATGCCCATGTCTTTTGTTTTTACGTTGAGATGATGTAGCTTATTGTTTTGATGCTTGCAATATGCCTAGTTGTTGTTTTGGACAGCTTGTCCTTCAAACTTGTTTCATGTGTGTGTGTTGAACCGTTGCTCCGTTTTGAGTGTGCTCTATATGAAACTTGCTTAGAATTGCATGTAGTTTCATATTATCATGTTGCATCCTTGTTTTGATGTGTTTGCTTGATGTTTGGGTGCATTTTGCATCAATGCCATGTTTAACTTGTGTTGCTCATATCTTCTAGGCCGTAGCTCCGAATCTAATGAACTTTATATGTAACTTGACTAGAATCTCGTGTAGATCATCCTTGTGCATATTAACTTGCTGTTTAACAACTTGAACATAAGGTTTATTCAGATCTGGACCAATTTCGAAATATGCATATGAGGACTTACCGGAATTGTTATATGTTGTTTCCGGCCTCATTTAAACTTGCCTTGCTGTGTTGCTCTTGTTTGCATCATCTCTTGCCATGAGTAGCTTCATGTAGCTTGGTCATGCATCATGCTTGTTCTGCGTCATGCCTTGTTAATGTGTGGTGTGTTTACTATGTTGTGTGCTTCTTTTCGATAGTTCCTGTTTCGTTGCGATCGTGAGGATTCGTTCGTCTACGCTTGGTTCAGCTTCATCCGTTCGTCTTCTTCATGGACTTGTTCTTCTTCTTTGCGGGATTTCAGGCAAGATGACCGCTACCCTGGATCTCACTACTATCATTGCTATGCTAGTTGCTTCGTTCTATCGCTTTGTTGCGCTACCTAACACCTGTTTATCGAGCCATCCTATATTGCCATGAACCTCTAACCTTTGACACCTTTCCTATGCAAACCATTGTTTGGCTATGTTACCACTTTTGCTCAGCCCCTCTTATAGCGTTGCTAGTTGCAGGTGAAGTAGAAGATTTCTCCATGGTGGACAGGATTTTGGTTGGGATATCACAATATCTCTTATATTATTAATGCATCTATATACTTGGTAAAAGGTGGAAGACTCGGCCTTTTGCCTAGTGTTTTGTTCCACTCTTGCCGCCCTAGTTTCCGTCATACCGGTGTTATGTTCCCGGATTTTGCGTTCCTTACGCGGTCGGGTGATTTATGGGACCCCCTTGACAGTTCGCTTTGAATGAAACTCCTCCAGCAAGGCCCAACCTTGGTTTTACCATTTGCCTCACCACCACCTATCCCTTTCCCTTGGGTCAACCAACCCGAGGGTCATCTTTATTTTAGCCCCCCCGGGCCAGTGCTTGTCTAAGTGTTGGTCCGAACCAAGCCGCCTGCGGGGCCACCTCGGGGAAACTTGAGGGCTGGTTTTACTCGTAGCCTGTCTCATCCGGTGTTGCCCTGAGAACGAGATATGTGCAGCTCCTATCGGGATTGTCGGCGCATCGGGCGGTCTTGCTGGTCTTGTTTTACCATTGTCGAAATGTCTTGTAAACCGGGATTCCGAGTCTGATCGGGTCTTCCTGGGAGAAGGTCTATTCCTTCGTTGATCGCGAGAGCTTGTCATGGGCTAAGTTGGGACACCCCTGCAGGGTATAATCTTTCGAAAGCCGTGGTTGTGGTTATAGGCAGATGGAAATTTGTTAATGTCCGGTTGTAGATAACTTGACACCAGATCCGATTTAAAACGCATCAACCGCATGTGTAGCCATGATGGTCTCTTCTCGGCAGAGTCCGGGAAGTGAACACGGTTTCTGGGTTATGCTTGACGTAAGTAGGAGTTCAGGATCACTTCTTGATCATTGCTAGCTTCACGACCGTTCCGCTTGCTCTCTTCTCGCTCTTATTTGCATATGTTAGCCACCATATATGCTTAGTCGCTGCTGCAGCCTCACCACTTTACCCCTTCCTTTCCCTTTAAGCTTTGCTAGTCTTAATACCCATGGTAATGGGATTGCTGAGTCCTCGTGGCTCACAGATTACTACAATAACAGTTGCAGGTACAGGTTTCGCGATGTTGATGACGCGAGAGTGATGTTTGCTTGTATTGGAGTTCTTCTTCTGCTTCTTCTTCGATCAGGGATAGGTTCCAGGTCAGCAGCCTGGGCTAGCAGGGTGGATGTCGTTTGAGTTTCTTTTTGTGATTCATCCGTAGTCGGATGATGCTCTGATGTATTCTGATGTTGTATTCGTGTGGCATTGTATGCCTTATGTATGTATCCCCATCTATTATGTAATGTTGATGTAATGATATCCACCTTGCAAAAGTGTTTCAATATGTGGGTCTATCCTTGGTGGTACCTTCGAGTTCCTTTTGGATAGGGTCGCATATTGGGCGTGACAAGTTGGTATCAAAGCCTCGACCGACCCTAGGAGCCCCCTTGATTGATCGTGTAGTTTGGCCGTTGTCGAGTCTAGAAGAAAAATGTTTTCAGAGTCTAGTTATATTGGAGAGTAGGAATTCTTTTTACTCCTCAGCCCCTTCGTCGCTCTGGTAAGGAATCTTGACGTAGGTGTTTTGAATTACTTCTCTTCCCCTTCAAATTTTCTTTAGGATCACGCAGTTGGTTTTCCGGTAGTTGTTCCTCAGCTCTTTTTATCCGGTGCATTTCTCGTGAAGTCGACTCGAGCCTCTTCATCGTTGCCAAGTTCAATCCTCAGTTGTTTTCTTTTCCCACCCGCCCTTCCCTTCTTCTTCTCGGAATCGGAGTCCGTAATCGAGTATCCATCCTACTCGTGCGAAGTCTTGCTTTCTTTCCTCAATGTTTTCAATCGGTGTTTCTTTTCAAGATATTCGTCGATTTCCCCTTCCAAGTTGCCTTTGTTTTTCCCGCCCTCCCACCCTTTTCTTCCCGGAGTCTGACTCTATCTCGACCAGCTATCTCATTCGTGCGGAACCTCTTCAATCTTTCGTAAAATATTTCAACCGGTGAATTCTCGTTTTCTTTGTCATTCTTCATCCCTTTCTTTTTCCGGTGGTTTCAATTCCAATTTTCGGTGGTGATTATATTCTTTCCATCGGATCAAGTGCTTTCTGTGCTCGTTCGCCTCTCGCCAGTTTATCCTTCCGGAGTGTTCAAGACATCTCAGGAGATTCGTCTGTGTTCCAATTAATTCGAGGTTGTCACCTCATTCGAATATTTCAATTGTTCCGGTGCATCATCTATCTGTTCAACATCCCTTTCCAACGGTGTTTTCTTTTCAGTGGGCCCTAACCCACAGGTCTTTTTCCAGGATCTTACCTGACTCTTCTAATGCCCCCAGAGTTATTCTCAATTCTTTTCAAGTGTGACGTAAGAATGGATTTCATCAGTCACATGCCTTTTCCAAGATCGATTTCAAATCATTTCGTTGTTTGGCTCAACCTTTTCGGTTTTAATTCTCCCGGAGTATCTCAGCAATTTTGGTGTGGTTTCCCGTCGTCATTTGAAGATCGAAGAAGAGTTTTCTCTCTCAATTTTGCCCGTTTTCTTGAAGTTTCATGGTTCTAGCTTCATATCTTCCTCTCGAATTAATTCATTCGTCAGATATTCTTTTCTTACCCATCCGGAGTATGTCAGAAGTTGTTTTCCCATTTCTTTTCACCGGAGGCCATCATTCCAGTTATTGTTCTCTATTTTTTCCCGGTGCTTAGTTCAAGTGTTCTTTAATCAGATCATGATCTATTTGTTCTTTTGCATCTAAATCCCCCTCAAACATATTGTTTATTCCCGGTGACTCTTTCTCTTTCATCATTCATTTTGAATTCTTACGGTGGTTCATTCAGATTCTTTTTCCTTTGTCATAATATTAATTCATTTGTTCTTTTCAATCCTACTGAAGACTTTCTCAAGTTTTGTGCTATGTTCCCCCTTAATCCTTTTTCAACGAGAATAAGTAGTATGCAAAAATCCATTGCTTGTCATCAATTTAATTTGATGAAGGATAATCATACAATAAATCTTATTCTTATTTCATCCAAGTTAGTAATCCCTTCCTTCGGAGTTTGTTCTTGATGAATGAATTCTAGTTCCAAGTGTTTTCATCTTTCTTTTCCGGAGTTCAATTTTCCACGACTATTTTGTCGGAACCTCCATCTAAATCATCGCAAGGCTCATCTTATTCTTTCATCTGTCAATTCTATCTCATCATCCTTTTGTACCGGAGTTCTTCATGGTGGTTCTTCATGATTTAATCTATTCCTCAGGTGTTCATCAAGATTCTTGTCCAAGGAGTTCTAGTATCTTCCTTCTTGAATCTCAAAGTGCAATTAGTTCTCCATATCCTTTTGAAGTGGAGTTTTGCATTTCTTCGTTCTTCTCAGATATTCAAATCCGTTCAATCCTTCCTTCTAAATTCTTTTCATTCAATTCTCTTTCAATTCTTTCCGGAGGTCTTGTGTTATGTCTTCATCAAGTATCATTCCATCCTCTCAAATTCATGTCTTCATTCCTTCCATTTTCAGTCGGTGTGCTGCCTGAATTCTTTCAGTCTTATTTGTTTCTTATCTCATTCTATCTGGAGTGATTTCATAGTCTATCTGTTTCCGTGACTTTTCGATTCTCGTCATTCTCGTCGTTCCACTTTTCTTCTCGAGTGCTCTCGATTCTTTGCTTCTTCTCTTGAGTTCTTGTTTCACCTCATCCCTTTTCCCTTCCGTCTCGGTCCTAAGATCTCGGGACGAGATCTCTTGTTAGTGGAGGAGTGTTGTAATGCCCCGGATTCGATGCGCCAGGTGTCTGCCAGTTATTCGCCGTCGTTGCCATGTCATTTGCTTGCGTGTCGCATTTTGTCATGTCATCATGTACATTTCATTTTGCATACGTGTTCGTCTCATGCATCCGAGCATTTTCCCCGTTGTCCGTTTTGCAATCCGAATCCGCCATCTCCGGCACTCCCCGGCGTCATCTCCGTCATCTCCGGCGAGCATCTCCGACGTGCATCGAAATCCGTGCGGACCCGAGGTTGACCCCGAAACTGCCAAGTCCCAGATTTTGTAATTTTCATGTCATGTTCATCATGATGTATCTCTGCATCCGTAGCTCCGTTTTGCGCGTGTAATATGTCAAATTGTTCGACTCGATGAGTACATCATTTCATACCATTGCATCATATTCATTTGAGGTCATCTTGATGCCCGAATCTTTGTTGTAAGAGTACTTCATAATGTTTTCTGCTGTCTGTTATCAGAACGAGCTCTTTTGTCATTTTTGCCATGATTGATGTGTGCATCCTATGAGGTTGATGTCTACATGTGTTTTGAACTAGGCTATGTCTTATTTACAGAGGTGCTTACCATGTATTTTTGTGATCAATGTGGTGACTAGCACAAGCATGCAAACTAGGCTTCGTGTTAATGCTGATTTTAGTCCCTATTCTGCTGTAATTTTGATGCCATGTAAACTTGTTGCTATAGAGAGATCCATGCATAATTTGAGATACTTTAGTAAGGGTGTTTTGAACTATAGGTTTTTGTCTATCCATTCATGACCTTGGTTGCAATTATGGAGTAGTCTAGCATGTCATTTTCGTGCTCTACTTTTGCTTCAACATGTTTCCTGGCAGATTGTTTACGTGTTATTCAATTTGGCCAAGCTTGCTATAGTTGATCCTTGCATGCTATGGACTTGTTCTTGACTTGGTTTGTTACAAAAACATGTCTTCTTGATGATGCTATGCTTATCTTGTCATGCAATGACTTGTGGTGAGTGAATCGAGCTTGTTAAGTAGGGTTCATGATGTTGCTGTTTTGCTAGGCTGGATCTGTTATTTCATGTTGCTATATAAACATGTTGCTACTAGTCATTCTATGCATAATCTGGAGATGTTCTATAAACATGTTTTGATCTACATGTCATCCTCTATCCATCCATGCCCCTGGTTGCATATATAGGTTGTTGTAGCTTGTTGTAATCTTGCTCTAAAGTTGCTTCAAAATGTTGCTGTCAGCCTGTTTACATTAAGTTCACTTGTTCCCATGTGTTTTTGCTAGTGTTCCATGCACCCTATGACCTTGATATTGCCATGCTTAGCTTCACAAACATGTCTTATTACTGTTGGGTGCCTTGCCATGCCATGTATTGCTCTGTAGTGAGTTGCACAAGCTCATCTACATGCCTTCATAATTATGTTCCTGCCATGTATGAATCTGTAATAAAAACTTGCTATGTTTATGTGGGTGCCATTATATTTTTTGATCCTTTTTGGCTTATGGTCAGTAATGGACTTTTGATCTATGCATTTAGTAGATTCATGCCATGCCTTTGTTTGCCATTATAAGTTCCTATAACATGTTGTTTGATAGCTCTAAACATTGCATCGTGATGTTATTTTCTGCAAAGTCTGAAATTGTAATAACTTGCAATCTTTCCATGTGTGTTTGAGCATGTTCTAGTCATTTCTAGAGATAGCTCAGAGTTCATGTTTTGTTGTGCTTTACCTGTACATCATGCCCATGTATTTTCTTTTCATGTTGAGATGATGTAGCTTATTGTTTTGATGCTTGCAATATGCCTAGTTGCTGTTTTGAACAACTTGTCCTTTAAACTTGTTTCATGTGTGTGTGTTGAACCGTTGCTCCGTTTTGAGTGTGCTCTATATGAAACTTGCTTAGAATTGCATGTAGTTTTATATTATCATGTTTCATCCTTGTTTTGAGGTGTTTGCTTGATGTTTGGGTGCATTTTGCATCAATGCCATGTTTAACTTGTGTTGCTCATATCTTCTAGGCCGTAGCTCCGAATCTAATGAACTTTATATGTAACTTGACTAGAATCTCGTGTAGATCATCCTTGTGCATCTTAACTTGATGTTTAACAAATTGAACATAAGGTTTATTCAGATCTGGACCAATTTCAAAATATGCATATGAGGACTTACCGAAAATGTTATATGTTGTTTTCGGCCTCATTTAAACTTGCCTTGATGTGTTGCTCTTGTTTGCATCATCCCTTGCCATGAGTAGCTTCATGTAGCTTGGTCATGCATCATGCTTGTTGTGCATCATGCCTTGTTAATGTGTGGTGTGTTTACTATGTTGTGTGCTTCTTTTCGATAGTTCCTGTTTCGTTGCGATCGTGAGGATTCGTTCGTCTACGCTTGGTTCGGCTTCATCTGTTCATCTTCTTCATGGACTCGTTCTTCTTCCTTCCGGGATTTCAGGCAAGATGACCGCTACCCTGGATCTCACTACTATCATTCCTATGCTAGTTGCTTCGTTCTATCGCTTTGTTGCGCTACCTAACACCTGTTTATCGAGCCATCCTATATTGCCATGAACCTCTAACCTTTGACACGTTTCCTATGCAAACCGTTGTTTGGCTATGTTACCACTTTTGCTCAGCCCCTCTTATAGCGTTGCTAGTTGCAGGTGAAGTAGAAGATTTCTCCATGGTGGACAGGATTTTGGTTGGGATATCACAATATCTCTTATATTATTAATGCATCTATATACTTGGTAAAGGATGGAAGACTCGGCCTTTTGCCTAGTGTTTTGCTCCACTCTTGCCGCCCTAGTTTCCGTCATACCGGTGTTATGTTCCCGGATTTTGCGTTCCTAATGCGGTCGGGTGATTTATGGGACCCCCTTGATAGTTCGCTTTGAATGAAACTCCTCCAGCAAGGCCCAACCTTGGTTTTACCATTTGCCTCACCACCACCTATCCCTTTCCCTTGGGTCAGCCAACCCGAGGGTCATCTTTATTTTAGCCCCCCCGGGCCAGTGCTTGTCTAAGTGTTGGCCCGAACCGAGCCGCCTGCGGGGCCACCTCGGGGAAACTTGAGGGCTGGTTTTACTCGTAGCCTGTCTCATCCGGTGTTGCCCTGAGAACGAGATATGTGCAGCTCCTGTCGGGATTGTCGGCGCATCGGGCGGTCTTGCTGGTCTTGTTTTACCATTGTCGAAATGTCTTGTAAACCGGGATTCCGAGTCTGATCGGGTCTTCATGGGAGAAGGTCTATTCCTTCGTTGATCGCGAGAGCTTGTCATGGGCTAAGTTGGGACACCCCTGCTGGGTATAATCTTTCGAAAGCCGTGCCTGCGGTTATAGGCAGATGGGAATTTGTTAATGTCCGGTTGTAGATAACTTGACACCAGATCCGATTTAAAACGCATCAACCGCGTGTGTAGCCATGATGGTCTCTTCTCGGCGGAGTCCGGGAAGTGAACACGGTTTCTGGGTTATGCTTGACATAAGTAGGAGTTCAGGATCACTTCTTGATCATTGCTAGCTTCACGACCATTCCGCTTGCTCTCTTCTCGCTCTTATTTGCGTATGTTAGCCACCAAATATTCTTAGTCGCTGCTGTAACCTCAGCACTTTACCCCTTCCTTTCCCTTTAAGCTTTGCTAGTCTTGATACCCATGGTAATGGGATTGCTAAGTTCTCGTGGCTCACAGATTACTACAATAACAGTTGCAGGTACAGGTTTCGCGATGTTGATGACGCGAGAGCGATGTTTGCTTGTATTGGAGTTCTTCTTCTACTTCTTCTTCGATCAGGGATAGGTTCCAGGACGGCAGCCTGGGCTAGCAGGGTGGATGTCGTTTGAGTTTCTGTTTGTGATTCATCCATAGTCGGATGATGCTCTGATGTATTGTGATGTTGTATTCGTGTGGCATTGTATGCCTTATGTATGTATCCCCATCTATTATGTAATGTTGATGTAATGATATCCACCTTGCAAAAGCGTTTCAATATGCAGGTCTATCCTTGGTGGTACCTTCGAGTTCCTTTTGGATAGGGTCGCATATTGGGCGTGACATGGACCCCACCCATCTCTTCGCCATGTGTTAGTGGACGGCAAAGAATTTGCAGATGGCAAATTGTATCTTTGCCATTAGCCAGTTCTTTGCAGTCTATTTTTTTGTAAGTAGTCGGCAAAGACCTTCTTTTCCGTCACCTAGCAGACGGCAAAGAACTGGCTGATGGCAAATTACCTGATTCCAATAGTGTCCACTCAAATGGTTGATTCACAGGAAGAGTAGTTGAATGTACAAATATTGTCGACAAATGGAAATGTAACGAAAAAAAGGAATGGCAAGATATAATTCAAGTGTATGATGCCTGGCTAAATAGGATGGCATTGCATATTTCACATAAATTATGATTGGCTAAAAAAGTTGACATTGCATAATTCACATAAATGATATAGAAACTGAACATGTGGCATTAAAGAACATGTCTAAACTAAGTAGATGATATATATGATGTCAAAAGTAAGCAATGCAAGGCACCATATGCATGATATGACCAACATAATCATGCAAAGTTAGAGCAAACACCTCAGGGGGTAAATAGGAATGGTCAGCTCCCTCTGAATCCTCCTCTGAACAGCTATCTTCCTCTGGATTACAATCTAGACTGGGGGGAGGGTGTGTGATAACCCATAAGTATAGTTGATCAATTGTAGCTTTTTCAATAAATAAGAGTGTCAAATCCAACGAGGAGCTAAAGGTAGAATTTATATTCCCTTTAGGTTCTATCAACCACCGATACAACTCTACGCACAATTAATGTTTGCTTTATCTAGAACAAGTATGAAACTATTTTTTAGGTGTAGGGATAAGTTTGCAAGGATAAAACTAGAGGTAGTTAGCGAGAATAAAACTATGAATAAATTGAAAGATAATAAAAATTAGTTATTTAGTAGGAAGCTTCTTGTAACGCAATAGAAGGATTTTGTCCATAGGAAATTGATAACTAGACCGGTAATCATTATTGCAATTTTATATGAGGGAGAGGCATGAGCTAACATACTTTCCGTACTTGGATCATATGGACTTATGATTGGAACTCTATCAAGCATCCGCAACTACCAAAGATCGTTAAGGTAAAACCCAACCATAGCATTAAGTATCAAGTCCTCTTTACTCCCATACACAACAACCCCCTTACTCGGGTATGTGTTCCAGTCACTCACGCCACCCACTATAAGTGAATTTTGAACGTATTACAACACCCTTCAACAGGAATCCCTCACGCTTGTGCGAAATAGAGGGAACCATAGGACAGAACCAAAATAAAACATAAAACTCAAACAAATCACGGTCATCAATCAACCCATAGGCCAAAAAAATCTACTCAAACATCATAGGATGGCCATACATCATTGGATAATAATATATAGCATTAAGCACCATGTTTAAGTAGAGATTATAGCGGGGGGGGGGGGGGAGGTGTTATACCGCTACATAGAGGAGGAGAGAGTTGGTGTTGACGGCGGTGAAGTTGTTGGTGTAGATCACCGTCATGATGATTGCCCCAGCGGCATTTTGGCGCCACTATGAGAGAGAGGGAGTGAGCCCTCTCCTTCTTATTATTCCTTGGCCTCCCCCCAGATGGGAGGAGAGTTCCCCCTCTGGTCCATGGTATCCATGGGGGTGGAGGGGCTGGAGCCCCTCCGATATTAGATCTCTCTCTGTTCTTTTCTGTTTTGCGTTCCTGTTTACTGGCCCTTCACCAACTCTGATTGAGCTAAAATTTTGAGTGAATATTCTTCATGATATTATCTTTCTTGGGGCGAAACAAGGGCATCAACCGCCTTAGAGGGGCGCCACAAGCCTGCCAGGTGCACCTGGGGTAGGGGAGCGTGCCCCTAGATCTTGTGGGCCCCTCGGGCATCGTCTCACGTTGATTTTTCCCCAAAAATCACATACATTCTAAAATAAATCTCCATAAATTTTTATCACTTTTGGACTTTGTTTGATATGTATATTCCGCGAAACAAAAAACATGCAACAAATAGGAACTGGCACTGGGCCCTGGATCAATATGTTAGTCCAAAAAATAATCTAAAACATTGCCAAAAGTATATGAAACCTGTAGAATATTGCCATGAAACAATAAAAAATTTATAGATACGACGGAGACGTATCAGTGTGCCATTGCACCCACCATGGAGCGATCTCTGCATGACATTGTATTGCCACACAAGACTCTTCTCTTTTTCTCTACATGTTCAGCATGACTATGTAGAGTGACTAACGAACATACGAAAAAAATATAGTGAGATTCTGTAAGGAGAGCATGCAGAAATCTAGAGTGATGGTAAAAACTAGTGGATAGATCCAAAAATAGTGATACCGGACTAAAGATAGCTTTTATTTAATAAAAAAGGCAAACTATGGTTGCTTTACTGTTTGTTTCCCACCCAAGATGAACCACATAATATATACCCTAGACGAAACAGATAATAGACAAAGATACTATTCATTGCTGCCTTGATATGTGCCCCATAAGCATTTTAAAACTCAAGTTTGAACATTAATTTGGACCTGACTTGGAGTCTAAGAGCTGAAAAGGATGATAATGTAGCAGGTAATATTAAGCAATGCATAACGTAAGCAGAAACAAAACAGTGAGATCTCTCTTGCGGACCTATGTACTCCTTAGTCTCATCTGCTGAGTCGATGATGGTGATGCAGTTGCGGTGGCTGCCAGAGGTAGGGAAGGAGATCTAAGTCGGCGAAAGATGGTCTGGAGTCGTGATGTCTAGTATGGTTGACGCTTCTCTAGAAGGAGCAGCTCAGGTGAGGTGGACGACGGTATGGCAGGAGCAGGATAAACCATGCAAAGTTTTCTTCGACACCTATCTATAACTGAAGTAATTCTATAAGGGCTCCTTTGGCTTGCAAGATTCTAAAAACGCAAGAATAATAAAAACACCGGGATAGGATAGGAATGCACTGGAAAATAGAGCATTCGTAAACACATGATTTCTCTCAACATGAATCGGAAGAGAATAGGAATGCAAAGAAACATGGCCAGATTAAAGTCAAACCACATGAAAATTTTTGCATGCTCTCCTTACAGAATTTCTATGCCACCAATGCACTTAGTCTTGTTTTCAAGCATAGGATTTTCAAAAGTAAGTCAGGTGTGTGTTAAAATTTCTATGTTTTTCCTTTGAAATAGACACGAAAGGAAAAAATAATACTTCAATTTTGTTTTGCTCCATTCCTTTCAACCAATGCATGAATAAATAGGGTGATGGCATCTACTCTTCCCTCCTCCCCCACCTCCCACCCAACACCAACAATCTTCTATGGCATCTACTGATCTAAGCCTCCATGGATGGGCTAGTCCATTGGGATTTCTCCCCCGGCCTTGCGGTCGCGGCTCAGGTCTATCATCGTTTTGGATCAACTGTTCATTTCTCCCCCTCTCGTACGACCAAAGAGTTCTTCCTGGTTGTAAGTTTCTCTTGGCCTCATTCCCTCTTCACGAAGAATAAGTGGCCATTGCACTTCAATGTTGCATTGGTGGTCTACCCTCGGTGTTAAATGTTCATCATTTGGAGGCAAGAAATTTCGGTTCTCAATTGCTTCTAATTGTGTTGGACATTTCATATATGGGCTCAAGGATAGAGTTTGGCCAGATTTCGTATGTCATTTCAACATTTTCCGACCAGCCACTCATGGACCCACTGAAAACCCATTGGCTTGGCATCTGCATCAAACCAACGATGAAGTCACATCTCGATCTCCTGTGGCAGTCAAATCACAATTTCTCTCTGCCATTATGGGTGCTAGTGTTGAAGAATCATCTCCGGAGACCCTCTCAAAACCAGGTTTCTCTCCGTCCGGTGGTAGGCCGTGTTCTCATCCGAACACAATACTCGGACAACCGTCGACGAGCCTACAGGATCTTTTTTGGAAAGGACCAATTGCCAGTATCTAATGAGCAGTTAATGCATTGGCAAAGTTCAAATCAACATTAATGATCAACCTACTGGAGATTTTTCCAATATCACTCGGCGCTTCGAGGGGGCCCAATTTGAATATGATGCTTGGAATCAGATTCCAAGATTTATGCTTCACTACATTTTGGATCATGACCATGCGGGTATTTCGAAGGACAAAATTGCATCTTTATGGAAAATCCCGTATGTCCCGCCCAGGGATTTCATTTATGACAAATTCTCATATGCCATAATTGTAATGATAATGATCATATGGCATTTGATTGCCCAGGGCCCTATTGCAATATTTGTTTTGACAGGCCATGTACGTGCATCTCACTGGGCCATGCTTCCACCTCATCACCAACTGCCTCAGCCTGCCACTCTTGTGGCTCCACGGCCCATTTATTTTTCGAATGCCCGGCCAACATCCATTGTGCTTCTTGCGGTTTTCTGGGTCACCTAAAATACACATGTAAGTCTCCCGGGGTGGCTCGCCTGACATGGATTCAAAAAGAATGCGAACAAACTATTTCCTTGTCAACAGCAGATTCATTCCCTAACAATAACAATTATGCTCGATTAACACATGGAAATAATATTCCAAAGAATAAGGATCCAGTCTTTTCAGGGATACTGAGGCAGGAAATAAATGATAATTCCTTTCATATTGGACTGGCAACTAAGCCTGGGAGGACCATCTGATGCAAATCCTACGGCCTTAATGGACATCTGGCTGCCGCCTACCTCAAGTTGGTGCACTCTAAACGAGGAGTCTAGAGACCAAAGTCTCGTCCCAGGCTTGACGATACGCATTCTGCTCTCTTGCTATCTGCGTCCTCCTCCTCATCTGCTCCTGGTCCACCCTCTGCAGCAATGGTGAACTACCCCCTCAATGCCATCCCCTACCTCCCGCCGAGGATGACCATCTAGCTTGGCCCTGCAGATCGAAAGGTTAGGGGTGACATGGTGGTCAGCGCGATCCCTCCCATACGACACGACTTCCTGGCCATTGCAGAGGCCAATCGGTTCATCCCCCACCATCAGAAGGTCGAGATCTGCAACATCATTGAAGGTTTGCTCCATTAATCACATTACTTTCCAACCGAAGTGTCAGATCATCCTCTTGGTATCGGTATTTTTGGATTTGTGAACTCTTTGGTCAAGGATGTTGTAGTTGGAACAACTTTTGAGGTTGATGAAAATGAAGTAGATGAGCACATTGTGATCTCTTTTGTTCGGCATGATGTTGCCTTGAACATGCGCTTGACCACTTTTTGCCCAGAGGTGTGGCTTCTTTATGTTCGTTTCTCCTATGACTATCACACACATAACTATATGCACAAATCAGTTGACAAGTTTGGTGCTCTGGTAGATTGGAATAATCCTAGGGGGATAGAAGGTTCATGCTCATTAAGGTCAGAGTTTTTCACTTGCATATGGTTCCTAAAAGTTTAGTGATTCATCAGTTAGGTGCCCTTGCCAGAGTTGGACGGTAGCTGTCATAATGCTCTGTAGCAACAATTGGAATGCTCACTTACCGGAGGTACCACCGGCTGGGGAAGATCCTCCTCCTAAAGATGGTATTCCAAATTCATTTCATGGGGATGGGCTCAATGCAGAGCAAATGTATCAGCAGCAACTGCACAATTGGTTGGCTCAAAATGCAGCTCCCAATGCTGTTAACAAACACATTGATGACGATGTTGTAGTGGATCAGGAAAATGATATTGACATCCACCCTGGGTGGGGTGTGTGGCCTCCCCCACACCCACAGGAGCCACCGATCCTCTATAATTTTTAGCAATGGCTTTCTCGTGAAGGACTGCATGTGCATCATGGTATTGTGCCTCCTAATAACATTCAAGATAGCCCAGCAGATTCTTGGAATGATGCCATCTCAATGAGCAACAGTTCAGACTCTAGTGCCATTGTCTTTGACTCTTATGTCATGGTACCCCTAGCTCTCATGAACCAATTTTGGCCACAAGAGGCTTCCAGTTTTGCAAAGGCTGAATTGATCACTATAGAGCACAACTCATTGTTCACAAACAGGCTGGAGATCTCCCTGACTATTTCTGCAAACGGATTGCATGCGGATATGACCTCCCATGGCAACTTCACTCCTGCTATGCTTTTAACGGATTGTATCCCAATGTTTAGGCTCAACACTTATCTAACTACAGTGGTGAGGCCTATCATTGCTTCTTATGGCCCTTGGAGTGACCACTATGGTTTCAAACAGGACTCTGTTACTTTCAATGTCACAATTTCTGAAAATGCGGGTTCTCTGAATGTTATCTCTGCTTCCAAAGTAATTGCTGCCTCTGGGACATCCTCGGTTCTAATTGAAGAAATCTCTGAAGCCTCTCACTGGGATCTTGATCAGCTTAATGAAATGGAAATCCTTGCTAGTAATGATGGTGCACCTTCAATTGGTATTTTTCTGCACTTGCTCTATCTAAATTTGCTATGTCTGAAATTGTCCTATCTGGACCTACTCTATTCGAGTCTGCTCTGTCTGCACCACCTGCTCTGTCTGCATCTGGCCATGATAATGCTCGAAGTACACATGTTTTCAATGATGCAGTCCCCAATGGTATGATGCATACTTCCGCATCAATTGGTTCTCTGACTGGTTCATCTTCTGCCTTGGGCCGCAAGGGAAAGGCAGTGGTGCCTGAGAGCTTTGTATCTCTTCGTTGAACCACTCGTTCCAACAAATATGACCGCTTCAAGGTGTCGTCGGTCTCTGATAGCAAAATGAAGATTTCCAAGTTCAAGCCAAGGCATGTGCCCTCTGCACTCACCATCAGAGACACTTCTGAGGAGTAGATCCCTCCATCAACTCCCCTCCAGGTAATTCAACAGATTGGTACCAACTTGTGTGCCATTCCAGCAGAAGAACTTACTGAAGAAGCTCTGATGGACGCCCACGAGGAAGAGCCAACGACATCCATCTAAATTCCTCTTTATTTACCTGCAATGCCTCTTTTGGTGAATTGGAATGTCCTTTGTTGGAATGTGCGTGACTTAAACTCCGATGATAAACAATTAGCCCTCTCGAACGCTATCGCCTCTAGTGGTTATGTTTTCATTTGTTTGCAGGAAACAAAAAAGACATCTTTTGATCTGCCCTTTATTAAATCCTGCTGCCCTTGTAGATTTTATCAATTTGCCTTTATACCTTCTAGAGGTGCCTCTGGTGGTATTGCCACAATGTGGAACAGCTCTATCTTCTCAGCAGATGTTATCTTTTCTGAAGATTTTGCTCTTGTCACACGCTTTCACTCCACCCAATCGGCGCAGTGTTGGACTATAGTTAATGTGTATGGACCTTGCCAAGGTGAACAGAGGAATAATTTCATTACCTAGTTATGTGCACTAGATATTCCCTCTGGTTAAGACTGGTTGTTTGCGGGGGACTTCAACTTCATACGAGCTCCTAAAAACCGTAACAAGCCAGGTGGTTGCATGACGGATATGAACACCTTTAATGACTTCATACGATCCCAATGTCTCATTGAATGACCCATCAAAGGCCATACATTCACTTGGAGTAATATGCAACATGATCCACTTCTAGAACAGCTTGACTAGTTCTTCACAAGCATAAATTGCACAACTGAAAATGCAAGTATCCCTGGGTGGTTTTGGTAATGATTAAGAACATATAGCTCATTCGACTAATGCTATTTCAAGATGAATATTTCAGGAAAGTTCAATGATTGGCATGGCATGGATTAGGAATGTGGACCCCTCAAAATGCTAAGGACAAAGGATTGGCTCAAGCTCCAAAAGTTCAAGACTCTACATTTTACTTTTAGTGATCCCAGATCACATTGAGTCATAGGAAAAGCCAATACTATTAAAAGGGGATGATGTGTTGCTTAATGGCTTGCTTGCTCAAAATGCTTAGTGATTGTCGGCGTTCTAGGAACGGGGGTCCCTAGACATGCCTGCCTGTAGCCCGCGGCGTGGCTCCACCAGTGGCCCAGTACGGCCCGTCTTCATCAACCAACATTGAAGACCCTCGCGAGTGGCCAAGCCTCGCGGGGTGGACAATACGAGGCCTCCTCAGGAGAGGCCTCACCAGGCAGGCTAGCGACGGGGCGGAGAGATCAAGGCAAGGGGTACCTCGCGAGGTTGCCATGACACAAGCCATGACGACCTAGGCTAGGTGGGTGCTAGCCCGCGAAGTGTCCTCGCTTCCCCTTTGGTGCCAAGGGGGCAAGCGCAGGCGCGGAGTACCGAGGCATCAAGCAAAGGTTTCCATATCGGTGCAACTAGACCAAGACCAGTAGGACGGCAGGACGGAGGTCATCGTGAAGCCTGAGACGGCATCACCACTAGCGCCTTTGATAGGCGAAGACCACCTTTAGTCAGGATAGCTTGTACTAGTTGTCCTCTTTCAAATTGGCCGTTGTTGGATCCCTTCCCGCTCAATATTTGGGGAGAGGACCAGGGCCTCTATAAATAGGGCTAGCCACCACAGTAGAAGGGGACGGATCATTCAGATTATCCTCACCCCCACAAGTTCGCCAACCACAAGAACACCTCTCCTCAGGAGGCTGTTCTTCCCTTATACTATTCATCATCAGCCCAAGAGGCAATCCACCACCACCACGCACGAGTAGGGTATTACACCACAATGGTGGCCCGAACCTGCATAAATATCGTGTCTCTTGTGTTTTGAGGTCATCGAGTTAGCTTAGGATTGCAGCGAGGCTGAGAGCGTGATTCGGTAGGGGGAAATCTTCATCCGCACCCCAGTGTTTGAACCTCAAGGGATTTGTCGGAACCCGATATCCGACATTTGGCGCCTAGGTAGGGGTGCGCCGAAGTCTTCCTTCCGCTGGTCCACGTCCCCCTGCTTCGTCGCATCCATGCCCGGCGACCCAATGACCAACACCAACCGTTGGGCAGCTTGGCCAGCTCAGGCCACGCCGCATGCCCAAGAAGATCTCAACCCCACGCCCCAGGCAGCCCGCACACCACAGAGTGAAGCGGGGCTCGGGCGGCGCAGTCATGCACTGCCCACCCTTACTCTGCGGCAGGTGCGGGCAGCCGCAAGGGCCTCAAGCCACGCCGCGGCCACGGCTCCGCACACCCGACGGGAACAAGAAAACAAGAGAGCCACACCCACTGTGGCTCGGGAGCTGCTACGATGCAGGTTGATGGAGAGCGGTCCGGATGCGTTGCTGGAGCATGTTGCCGAGCTCCTGGATGCCGTGGCCTCGGGGATACCTCCCTTCTGCTTCCAGCTTCCACCCCGGGCCCTGGTCGGACCATGCGACAGGCCTCTCCATGCCCGCGTGCCCCCTGGCACGACCCAAGGCTTTGTCGACACTAGCTCAACCATCGGCGCCAGAGGCCAGGCGGCACCTGCGCCACCTCCGATGAACGAGGGCATGCGCATCGCCGCCTACAGTCCGGGCGGGCCGCTGCCCTACCATCCTCAAGACGGCACTCTAGGCCAGTCAACATGGAGCGTGGGGCACTACGGCGAAGTCTTCGAGGCGGCGGCTTCGGAGGCTTGCATGCCCCCGCATGGTGGATCGAGAGTATGCGCTGGAAGACGACCCTGGCTCATTCCTCGGGCCAGGCTGGGTGGATGAGACACCAGAAGCCGAGCCTTTCCAGGAGCCTCAAGGGACCCTCACCAACTGCGATGGCATCAGCAGCTACCGGGTACCACTAATTCCTCAGGAGCAAGCTTATGCTAACCATGGGTCGCAAGAGGTTCAGGTGACAACAGTCGACGGCGGCCCCGGCTCGGCAGCCTCCCATCCACCAGGAGGAGCGCACTAGGGGCTGCAGGAGAGGGGCCGGGAGCCAGGCCTCTCCCCATGATGCATGGAGCAAGGCGTCCCCCGGAGGTACGCCCTCTGCCGACGAGGTGCTGCAAAGCCTACCCCCGGCAGAGGACCCGTGGTCGCCGAGGGCGCCGCTAGCGTCCCCTTTGCCCTATTGATGTCGTCCTGGTTTCCGGTCACCGCCAATGCTGGTCGAGGGTGGCGCAAGGCGGGGCCCTTGTCTGGCGATATGAAGCAAGGCCCGCTTCTTGTGAAGAAGGCCCAGTGCCTGTGAAGCTCGCCGCCCGTGACACTCTCACATAATAATGAGTGGGGCTATACACGCCCCGGAGTCTCAGGAGTGCCGCCCTTGGGCCTCGGGGGCTCCCTCCCACGCCCAATGGCAGCACTTAGCTCCGCGCTGGTGAGAAGACGTCGAACACTAGACTAGGCGGCGGACGCGGCCATTTCCTTTTGACTCCCTTTCTGTAGTCGTGCTTCCTTGCTTAGGATTTAAGTTGGAGTTGAATTTTCATTTGTGTGTGCGGGGAGGGTGACTTTTCTCGTTCCCGTGATTTCTTGCGTTCTGGTTCCTGCCTTGATTCGGAGTTCGCATCAGCTGCCTCCCCCTAACGAGCCCCTCGCGGGCGGGGCCAGGCGAAGCACACGCACGCTTGACGCATGCCATACTACGGCCGCCACTTGCTCTCACAAGGCCCTCTCGACCGGGTCGACAGGTCCCTCAGGGGATCCTCGGGAGCTCACAACCTCGTGAGCCGATTCAGGACTTTTCCTGGCTAAAGGTAAACCACAACACCAAACTCGCCGCAGGGCCCGTAGGCTCATGGAGGCACATATTCAGCATCAGTCCTAAAAGCATACAGACGGCAATCTTTTTACATGAGGGGCATCCCCTCCCAAAATGCTCTTACAACCTTTGGGGCCATGCCCGAGCTTCTGTATGCAGGATAAACGGTGGAGGAACACGGGATCAGTCAGACATATCGCTCACCGCGTCCCCCGGGTCGCCTACAGATGCATCGCTGGTGCTGCTGTCACTATCACTGGCATCGCCATCATCATTACCGGCACCACCTTCACCATCATCGACGCCGACGCATTCATCCGCCATGACTCCCCGTCGTCGTCAGAAGCAAAGGCCCTGACCAGCGCATCCACGTTATCCTCCACCCACCACGGCAGGTCACCCCGGATGGCCTCGGGCACCAGGGCAATGGCGACGTCAAAGTCAAAGTCAGGGTTGGTGTTCTGAAGATGGCTGAAGACGCAGGAAAACACTCGCCCGAGCAGGCTGCGGCTCCTATCCTCAACAAGCTGGTGAGCTCTCTCGGAGCGGTTCTCCAGGCACGTCACCACGTCAGTAAAGAAGCGGAGATGACCGGCATAGTCGGTCGCGTGGGGATGTGGGGCGTTCTCTTTACAGATGTTGCCCCGGGCAGCGCTGGCTCTATTCCTGAGGTCCTGGAGCATGGGGCCGTGAACGTGCTCCAACGTCCGCCGTTGAAGCATTTCCTCCCCATTCTGCTGCGTGATGGACTCGGCGTCGGCAACCCGCTGCTGAAGAGGAGGCAGCTTGGCGTGGGCAGAGGCCAGCTCGGCCTGCGCCGAGACCAGGGTGGCTGCGGCGGCCTTCGCGCGCTGTTTTGCTTCGATTAGTCTGGACATGAGGGCGGCTGTCCTGCCCGCAACCTCAGCTTCAACCAGGTTCAGCTTCAGGTCATACCTGCTCGCAAGATCCGCGCGAGCCTCATCCACGGGGCGGTCGACCTCTTCCTGGACCCGGGCCTTGCGCGCGCCAACAACATCCTCTGGTTTAGCAACCTGGCGCTCCCTCGTCTCCAACCGCTCAAGATCGAGACTGCGCTCGGCGGCCTCCAGGGTCAATGCTTCTTCACGCTTCAGGACCTCCTCCTCCTCGACAGGCGTCCCCCTCAGCGACACAAGAGCGGCTTGGTGCAACCCCACCTGTTGCACCGAGGAGGCGCTCCAGGCTTGGAGCTCCCACGCATGTTTCTCTGCAATCTCGCGGCGATGATCTGCTTCCCGGGCCTCCTCCAAAGCTCGGGAGCAGGCCTCACGCGAGGTCGCAAGGGATGCCTCAGCCTTCGCGTTGTCGAGCTCACGCTGGTGGCGCATGAGGTTGATAGCCACCTTCAGTTTATGCCACTCCTCGATGAGCCGCAGGGCCTCGGCTTCAAGGCGAGCGTCTACATCCGCAAGTTCTCCACCAAGCTGACCCATCACGTCCATCGCCTTCTGGAAGAACTCGAGGTGTACGATGCTTCGTTTGCGCGTGAGCTTGAGCATGCTGCCAATATCGTCCCCCGTCACGGGCGCCGTCGGCAGGGTCCGAAGCGGTTCGCCCCCTCTCGGTAGGGGGCTGGGGGCTGGCGGCCCCACGGTCGCTTGCCAGGCCCCGCGAGGGACCCGGACTAGCGCAGGCTCGCCACTAGAGGAGGAGCCCAGGGTGGACACCAACCAGCAGCCATCCACGACCAGAGGAGGAGCCCTGGGTAGGCTGGCCGCACTCCAGTCAGGGTTGCAAAGGAAAGGCAGCAAGGGCACGGTCTCAAGGCACCTGGTAGGAAAGCTTGCTTCTCTAGCTGACCCCACACCAGGGGCGGCGTGCAGGCTTGGGATGCTCAAGGCTAGGGATGAAGGCGAGGTCGGAGGAGGCTGCTTCTCAGGAGACTCCGCGGGCTTGACAGGAGGGGTCCTGAAGAGCCACAGTCAGGAGGGGAAGCAGCGATTGGGGAATTACAAGGATAAGGTACTTACTCGTCTATGGAGATGTACTTTCTATCCTTCAACGGTCGGATGGTGCCACCACTGCAGCTCAAAGACTCCTTCTTCTTGCGGAGCGCGGCGTAGTCCACGTGGAACCGACCAAGGCGTTGGACGTGGGGGCCAGCGCGGGGTGCGGCTGGAGAGGCACCCAGGCGGTCAACCTCAGGAGCGCCAAGCTGGGAAGAGCAATCAGGCTCCGCCTCATGCTGGCTTGCCGAGGTCTCGGGAGCTCCGGCCTCAGGAGCTGCCGACTGCATCTCCCCCTCAACGACTGCCTCAGGGCGAACCTCATGGGCTCCTAAGGCTGGCGCCTTGGGAACCTCAAGCGGTGTCGGCACCTCGGTACCCACACCTACAGCCTCCAGCGATGCTTGCCTCCCTGCGTCCGCTCTTGGGGCAAGCTCGGCGCTGGCAGCAAGAAGGGGAGCCACAACGACGAGATTCTCGCGAGGCCCCACAAGGCCAACCGGGCTTAGCCCCCATTCGTCGAAGGAAGGCAACTGCCCCGCGGACTTAACCCTGTTCGGGCAGAGATACAAGAGACAACCCCCTTGCGACATGTCGCCCAGCGAGGGATTGCCATCCAAGACTTCAGGCATCGTCCTCTGCGCTTCGAGCGAGAGCCCCGACTCCTGAAGCCTCATGTGATCCCGGTCACCGGTCAGGGTCCACATCGGCCAGGAATGGCGCTGGAGAGGGACAATGCAACGCTGGAGCAACTCCTTTGTAACGCCCCGGATCCGATGCGCCAGGTGTCCGCCAGTTATTCGCCGTCATTGCCATGTCATTTGCTTGCGTGTTGCATTTTATCATGTCATCATGTGCATTTCATTTTGCGTACGTGTTCGTCTCATGCATCCGAGTCTTTTCCCCTTGTCCGTTTCGCGATCCGGCACTCTTGTGCCCTCCGGCGTCCCCCTCTTCTCTCTTTTCGTGAGTGGGTGTTAAACTTTCTCGGAATGGCTCGAGTCTTGCCAAGCGGCCTTGGTACATCACCGGTAGACCGCCTGTCAAGGTTCGTGCCATTTGGAGGTCGTTTGGTACTCCAACGGTTAACCGGGTAACCGTAAAGCCCCTCTCTCTTTGCAGCCCAACACCCCTTCCAAACTAGCCCAAAACCCAGCTAACTCCCCTCCATGCTCTCGGTCGTTCGATCACGATCGCGTGGGCAAAAACCGCTCCTCATTTGGACTCTCCTAGCTCCCTCTACCTATATATATGCCCTCCCCGTCCAAATTCGCGGTCTATTCCCCCCGAAACCCTAGCCTAGCCTCTCCCCGCGCCGCCGGACACGTCCGACTGGGGCTGGACATGTCCGCCGGCGCGCCCCGTCCACTCGCGCGCCGCCATGTGTCCCCGTCGCCATCTCCACCGTGCCTCCACCGCATGGGCCCGCCGGAGCCCATCCGCGGCCCGCCCCGGGCCGATCTGGGCCCAGGCACCCGGTTGCCGCCGCCGCCTGGCCCGTTCCCTCGCTGGCGCCCGCGCCGTCCGTCCGCGGCCGCCGCTGCCTCGCTGCCGCCGGCGACCGAGCTCGCCGCTCCTCCGCCCCGCGCCGGCCCCCCTCGCCGTCCACCTCCGGCCCCGTGTGCCTCGCCGGCGCCCCTCCGCGGTCCGGCCGCGTCCTCCCCGGCCCCGAGAGCGCCGCCCCGCGGCTCCTTCGTCGTCCGCCGCCGCGCTCGCCGGAGCTCCTCCGTGCTCCGCGCTGCTCGCGCTCGCCGGGCGCCACCTCGACCGGATCCGGCCGGGACCGGCTCAGCCCCACCGTCCCCGACCCTGCCGGCGCCATCCCCGTCGCCTCCACCGTCCACCAACCTCGCCGGAGCCGCCCGCAGCTCGCCGGAGTTCATCTCCGGTCGGATCCGGAGAAGATGGACGAGGTTCACCAGGAATTGAACCAAACGGGTGCCCGCGTCCCGGATCTGCCCGTCCCGCTTCCCTCCGTCCCGGGTTGACTTTCCAGAGGGTAAAAATTCGTGTAAGTCCCAGATTTTCGTAATTTTCATGCCATGTTTGACCTATCGTATCTCTGCATCTGTAGCTCCGTTTTGCGCGTGTAATATGTCAAATTGTTCGACTCGACGAGTACATCATTTCATTCCATTGCATCATATTCATTTGAGGTCATCTTGATGCCTGAATCATCGTTCTAAGAGTGCTTCATGATGTTTTCTGCTGTCTGTTATCAGAACGAGCTCTTTTGTCATTTTTGCCATGATTGATGTATGCATCCTATGAGGTTGATGTCTACATGTGTTTTGAACTATGCTATGTCTTCTTTACAGTGGTGCTTGATATGTATTTTTTTAATCAATGTGGTGACTAGCACAAGCATGCAAACTAGGCTTCGTGTTAATACTCATTTTAGTCCCTGTTCTGCTGTTATTTTGATGCCATGTAAACATGTTGTTACAGAGAGATCCATGCATATTTTGAGATACTTCAGTAAGGGTGTTTTGAACATGTTTTTATTGTCTATCCATTCATGCCCTTGTTTTTAATTATGAGTAGTCTAGCATGTCATTTTCGTGCTCTACTTTTGCTTCAATATGTTTCCTGGCAGATTGTTTACATGTTATTCAATTTGGCCAAGGTTGCTATAGTTGATCCTTGCATGCTATGGACTTGTTCTTGACTTGGTTTGTTTCACAAACATGTCTTCTTGATGATGCTATGCTTATCTTGTCATGCAATGACTTGTGGTGAGTGATTCAAGCTTGTTAAGTAGGGTTCATGATGTTGCTGTTTTGCTAGGCTGAATCTGTTATTTCGTGATGCTATATAAACATGCTTCTACAAATCATTCTATGCATAATATGGAGATGTTCTATGAACATGTTTTGATCTACATGTCATCCTCTAACTATTCATGCCCCTGGTTGCATTTATAGGTTGCTGTAACTTGTTCATATCTTGCTCCAAAGTTGCTTCATAATGTTGTTGTCAGCCTATTAACATTCAGTTCAGTTGTTCCCATGTGTTTTGCTAGTGTTCCATGCGTCCTATGACCTTGCTATTGCCATGCTTAGCTTCAAAAATATGTCTTCTTACTGTTGGGTGCCTTGCCATGCCATGTAATGCTCTGTAGTGAGTTGCACAAGCTCATCTACATGCCTTCATAATTATGTTCCTGCCATGTATGAATCTGTAATAATAACTTGCTATGTTTACGTGGGTGTCATCATATTTTCTGATCCTTTTTGACTTATGGTCACTAAGGGACTCTTGTTCTATGCATTTAGTAGATTCATGCCATGCCTTTGTTTTCCATGATAAGTTCCTGTAACATGTTGTTTGATAGCTCTAAACATTGCATCATGATGTTATTTTCTGCAAAGTCTAAAATTGTTATAACTTGCAATCTTACCATGTGTGTTTGAGCATGTTCTAGTGATTTTTGGAGATAGCTCAGTGTTCATGTTTTGTTGTGCTTTACCTGTACATCATGCCCATGCCTTTTGTTATTATGTTGAGGTGCTTTAGCATGTTGTTTTGATGCTTGCAATATGCCTAGTTGCTGTTTTGGACAGCTTGCCGTTTAAACTTGTTTCATGTGTGTGTGTTGAACCGTTGCTCCGTTTTGAGTGTGCTCTATATGAAACTTGCTTAGAATTGCATGTAGTTTCATATTATCATGTTGCATCCTTGTTTTGAGGTGTTTGCTTGATGTTTGGGTGCATTTTGCATCAATGCCATGTTTAACTTCTTTTGCTCATATCTTCTAAGGCGTAGCTCCGAACTAAATGAACTTTATATGTAACTTGACTAGAATCTCGTGTAGATTATCGTTGCGCATCTTAACTTGATGTTTAACTACTTGAACATAAGGTTTATTCTGATCTGGACCAATTTCGAAATATGCATATGAGGACTTACCGGAATTGGTATATGTTGTTCCTGGCCTCATTTAAACTTGCCTTGATGTGTTGCTCTTGTTTGCATCATCTCTTGCCATGAGTAGCTTCATGTAGCTTTGTCATGAATCATGTTTGTTGTGCATCATGTCTTGTTCATGTGTGGCGTGTTTACCTTGTTGTGTGCTTCTTTTCGATAGTTCCTGTTTCGTTGCGATCGTGAGGATTCGTTCGTCTACGATTGGTTCGGCTTCATCCGTTCGTCTTCTTCATGGACTCGTTCTTCTTCCTTGCGGGATTTCAGGCAAGATGACCGCTACCATGGATCTCACTACTATCATTGCTATGCTAGTTGCTTCATTCTATCGCTTTGCTGCGCTACCTATCACCTGTTTATCAAGCCATCCCATATTGCCATGAACCTCTAACCTTTGACACCTTTCCCATGCAAACCATTGCTTGGCTATGTTACCGCTTTTGCTCAGCCCCTCTTATAGCGTTGTTAGCTGCAGGTGAAGTTGAAGATTTCTCCATGGTGGACAGGATTTTGGTTGGGATATCACAATATCTCTTATATTATTTAATGCATCTATATACTTGGTAAATGGTGGAAGACTCGGCCTTTTGCCTAGTGTTTTGTTCCACTCTTTCCGCCCTAGTTTCCGTCATACCGGTGTTATGTTCCCGGATTTTTGCGTTCCTTACGCGGTCGGGTGATTTATGGGACCCCCTTGATAGTTCGCTTTGAATAAAACTCCTCCAGCAAGGCCCAACCTTGGTTTTACCATTTGCCTCACCACCACCTACCCTTTCCCTTGGGTCGGCCAACCCAAGGGTTATCTTTATTTTAGCCCCCCCCCCCGGGCCAGTGCTTGTCTAAGTGTTGGTCCAAACCGAGTAGACTGCGGGGCCACCTCGGGGGAACTCGAGGGCTGGTTTTACTCGTAGGATGTCTCATCCGGTGTTGCCCTGAGAACGAGATATGTGCATCTCCTATCGGGATTGTCGGCGCATCGGGCGGCTTTGCTGGTCTTGTTTTACCATTGTCGAAATGTCTTGTAAACCGGGATTCCGAGTCTGATTGGGTCTTCCTGGGAGAAGGTATATTCCTTCGATGATCATGACGCGAGAGCGATGCTTGCTTGCGTTGAGTTCTTCTTCTGCTTCTTTGATCAGGGGATAGGTTCCAGGTCGGCAGCCTGGGTTAGCAGTGTGGATGTCGTTTGAGTTTCTGTTTGTGTTTCATCTGTAGTCGGATGATGCTCTAATGTATTGTATTGTTGTATTCGTGTTGTATTGTATGCCTTATGTATGTATCCCCATCTATTATGTAATGTTGATGTAATGATATCCACCTTGCAAAAGCGTTTCAATATGCGGGTCTATCCTTGGTGGGACCTTCGAGTTCCTTTTGGATAGGGTCGCATATTGGGCGTGACATCCTTGACCACCTGGGGCGCAGTCACGCCAAGGTCTTTCAACCTCTTCAACCGGAACCAGACAAAGGAAAGGCGAGAGCTCACGAGCTTCTCGTGGGCCCAGCAGGAGTTGGGGATGGCGGGCGACGATGGAGGCGAGAGCAGGGGGCTGAGCACTCCAACATCCACGTACACCCACCACGTCCGAAACCCACTCGTGGACGGTGCGAGATCAAAATTAATCCCCGAGGTGGCCGTCTCTGCCACAGCCTGGAAGCTCAGGCACCCCGAGCACTGCGAGGGGTCGGTTAGATGCAGCGAGAGGAAATGGCGCAGGAGGGAAATGGAAGGAGCAATACCCACCATGGCCTCGCAAACAAAGGCAAAAGCGGCGAGAAGGGAAACAAATTGGGGATCAAGATGCAGCATGTGAATCTAGTAATGGGAAAGCATTGCGTTGAAGAAGGCGGAGAAAGGGGGAACCAAGCCAGCCCACATACATCAATGAAGAATCAAACCTCCGTGGCTGTCCTGTCAGTGGAAACTCGGGACGTAGGCCAAGCCAACGTCATTTCCCACTCATTGAAGCTGGAAGCGAGCGCAGGGCAGACCTTTCCCATGGCCTCCAGATTGAGCACCCGCGATTAGCCGATGGCAGGCTCGATTGTCAGGGGCGGATTGGGTGTGAGCAGAGGCTTCTTCCCTCTCTCAGTGCGAGTCGGCGCCATGGCAATGGAGGGGACAGAACTCGAGTCAGGTTGGAAACATAGGCAGGGGCTCAAGGAAGAAGGAAGGATAGGGAGCGTGCCGCTTGCGAGGAGGAAATAACTGTGTAGGGTATCGTGGCTGCCTAGCTGGGCGGATAAAGGGGCAGCGTGGAGAAGCTGAGACGCCCACGTCCAATCAGTCGCCACACTTCAACCAAGGCCGCAGGCTGTTGGGGCCCGCAGCGCTCCGCACTTGCCCTTTGGCTTCGCCGCTAAGCCAAGTCCAAGCGCGCCTTGGGCCCGGGGGATACTGTCGGTGTTCTGGGAACGGGGGTCCCCAAACTTGCTTGCCTGTAGCCCGCGGCGTGGCTCTACCAGTGGCAAGTATGGTCTATCTTCATCAACCAACACTCAAGACCCTTGCGAGGGGCCATGCTTCACGGGGTGGATGACACGAGGACTCCTCAGGAGCGGCCTCACCAGGAAGGCTCGCGAGGGGGCGGAGAGATCAAGGAATGGGGTACCTCATGAGATTCCCATGACGCAAGCCCTGACGACCAAGGCCAAGCGGGCGCCAGCCCGCGCAGTGTCCTCGCTTCCCCTTTGGTGCTAAGTGGGAAAGCGTAGGCACTGAGTACCGAGGCATGAAGAAAAGGTTTCCATATCGGTGCAACAAGACCAAGACCAGTAGGACGGCAGGACGGAGGTCATCATGGAGCCCAAGATGGCGTCACCACCAGTGCCTTTGACAGGCGAAGACCACCTTTAGTCAGGATAGCTTGTACTAGTTGTCCCCTTTCAAATTGTCCGTTGTTGGATCCCTTCCCGCTCAATATTTGGGGAGAGGACCAGGGCCTCTATAAATAGGGCTAGCCACCACAGTAGAAGGGGACGGATCATTCAGATCATCATCACCCCCACAAGTTCGCCAACCACAAGAACACCTCTCCTCAGGAGGCTGTTCCTCCCTTGTATTGTTCATCATCAGCCCAAGAGGAAATCCACCACCACCACACAGGAGTAGGGTATTACACCACAGTGGTGGCCCAAACCTGTATATATCTTGTGTCTCTTGTGTTGTGAGTTCATCGAGATAGCTTAGGGATCGTGGCGAGGCTGAGAGCGTGATTCGGTAGGGGGAAATCTTTGTGCGCACCCAAGTGTTCGAACTCAAGGGTTTTTTCGGAACCCGATATCCGACAGTGATATGCTCCAAAAACCCTCAACTACTTTCTCATATCCATATATGTCCCGAACCAAAAGTCAAACTCGGCCCCACCAATTTGATCTATCCGGCACCACCAAGTTCATTTGACATAGCCACTGCCAGAAACCCTAGTCACTTCGGTCTCATCGATAGGGATCTCAGTCTCACCGAGATGGGATTGCAAACTCTCTATTTCCCTTCGTAATGTTTCGGTCTAACCGAGATGAGCGATCAGTCCCACCGAATTTGCAATGCAAACTCCCTGTTTCCCTTTCGTAACGTTTCGGTCCCACCGAGATGAGCGAATCAGTCCCACCGAGTTTGCCTGACCAACTCTCTGGTTAGCTTATTACCAAAGTCAGTCCCACCGAGTTTGTGGAATTGGTCTCAAAGAGATTACGTTATGCCATAACCCTAAAGAAATCGGTCCCACCGAGTTGACGTGTCGGTCCCACCGAGATGCCTAACGGTCACATAATGAACTAAATCGGTCTGACCGAGTTTTCAGATTTGGCCCACCGAGTATGCTAAATTGTGTGTAACTGTTAGATTTTGTGTGGAGGCTATATATGCCCCTACACCCTCTCCTCATTCATGAGGAAAGCCATCAGAACATGCCTACACTTCCAGCATTCATTTTCTGAGAGAAAATCACCTACCCATGTATTGAGGCCAAGATATTCCAATCCAACCATATGAATCTTGATCTCTAGCCTTCCCCAAGTTGCTTTCCACTCAACTCATCTTTCCACCGAATCCAATCCTATGAGAGAGAGTTGAGTGTTGGGGAGACTATCATTTGAAGCACAAGAGCAAGGAGTTCATCAACAACACACCTTGTATTACCTTTTGGAGAGTGGTGTCTCCTAGATTGGTTAGGTGTCACTTCGGAGCCTCCGTCAAGATTGTGGAGTTGAACCAAGGAGTTTGTAAGGGCAAGGAGATCGCCTACTTCGTGAAGATCTACCCTAGTGAGGCAAGTCCTTTATGGGCGATGGCCATGGTGGTATAGATAAGGTTGCTTCTTCATGGACCCTTCGTGGGTGGAGCCCTCCATGGACACGCGCAGTAGTTACCCTTCATGTGTTGAAGTCTCCATCAACGTGGATATACGATAGCACCACCTATCGGATCCACACCAAAAATCTCCGTGTCAACATTGCGTTTGCTCCCTCCAAATTCGTCCCTTTACCTTCATATGCAATGATTTGCATTCCGCTTCCATACTCTTAGTATTGCATGTCTAGGTTGATTGCTTGACTTGTGCTAAGTTGCTAAAATCTGCCAAGAACTAAAATTGGGAAAAGGCTAGATTTTTACTTGGTCAAGTAGTCTAATCACCCCCCTTCTAGACATACTTTCGATCCTACAAGTGGTATCAGAGCTACGGTCTCCATTTGCCTTGATTTCCATAGCTTTTGGTGATCATAGCCTTGGTTTCACAACCTAGGAGAGTATGGCATCTAGCAAGGGAAATTACCACCATAGAGGTCCTTACTTTGATGGTACTAATTTTGCTAGTTGGAAGCATAAGATGAAAATGCATATTCTTGGACATAACCCTGCCGTTTGGGCTATTGTGTGTATTTGCTTGCAAGGTGAATTCTTTGATGGGAGAGAACCGAATCGTGAAGCTACCACGGAAGAGTTGAAGATGCTGCAATACTACGCTCAAGCTTGTGATATTCTCTTCAACGGATTGTGCTCGAAGAATTCAACAAAATCAGCCGCCTTGAGAATGCAAATGAAATTTGGGATACTTTGATTGATATGCATGAAGGTACCGACTCTGTCAAGGAATCCAATTTGGATGTGCTTCAAACTCAACTTGACAAGTTCAAAAATGAAGGATGGTGAAGGTGTCGCTGAAATGTACTCTAGGCTTGCTCTCATCACAAATGAGATTGCCGCTTAGGAAGTGAACAGATGACCGATAGATTCATCATCGAGAAGATCCTAAGAGCCTTGGATGGAAAATATGATATCGTGTGCACATTGATCCAAATGATGCCAAATTACAAAGATCTCAAGCCAATAGAAGTCATTGGAAGAATTGTTGCTCACGAGATGTCACTCAAGGATAAATAGGAACTTCACAACAAGTCAAGTGGTGCTTACAAAGCCTCATGTGATGCTCCTACATCATCAAGTGAGAAACAAACGTTCAATTAATAATTGAGCCTAATGGTGAAGAACTTCAACAAATTCTACAAGAGTAGAAGCAAGGAAAGAAGTTCCAAGTCAAGGTCGTACAATGACAAAAGATCTTTGAGTTGTGAACATAATTGCTACAATTGTGGAAGACCCGGACAATACTCCAATGAGTGTACGGCTCCCTACAAAAGAAGAGAAGATTCACCTAAAAGAAGAAGTAGAAGAGAAGAATCACCACCAAGAGAGAGAAGGAGTAGAGATGATCATTATGAATGAAGAACCTCCCGAAGAAGCAAGGATTCGGAAAGGAAGGACAAATCATCAAAGATCTACACAAAACGTAGACATCAACCTCGCGTTGGTGAATGGGTATCCGGCTTCGACTCCGACCATCACTCCGAAAGGAGTTATCACTTCGACTCCAAATATACTCAAGATGAAGGTGTTGCCGGTCTAGCACTTGTGTCAACCAACTCCTATGACATATTTGACTCACCAAATGAAGGAATTGGAAGATGCTTCATGGGTAAAGGCCCAAAGGTATCACATCCCGAGTATGTTGATTTCAATAGTGACAAAGATGATTTGCTAGGTGATGATGATTTACTTGTTGACAACTCTAGTGATGAATACTATGATGAAACGTCAATTAATCATGCTAATCAAGATAAAATGAATGACAATGATAAGGATAAGATTGAGTGTCTAACTAAAGAACTAAACACTCTTAAGTTAGCTCATGAAACTACCTTGGAAGATCATCGAGAACTTTTAAAGACTCATGAGAAGTAACGCTTTGAAAAGCTCAACCTAGAGCAAGAGCATGAGTTTTTAAAGGCAATAAATGATGATATTTGCAAGAAAATTTCCTCTTACATTTCCAAGCGTTTACTCTTGTCTACTTACATGCCACAAGTTAAATCTAGCAATCTAGCAACAAAAGTAAGAATGATTCTTCTTCTAGTCGTAACAATAATCACGCTAAATCCAATGTTGTTGCTTCTAGTAGTTCTCTTGGTTCCACTAATGATTCTCTTAGCCAAGTTACACTTGAGCAAGAAAATAGCTTATTGAAGGGAATTATAGAGAAAGGTGTTTACAAGAGCCTTGCTGAAAGTAAGCAATTTGAGGAAATTGTATGCAAGCAAGGAAGGCACTGGAAGAATCAAGGTGTTGGTTTTGAATGAAAGTTCAATGCCAATGGAGTTGAGTGGGAAGAAGATCAATAACCAAAGACAAAGTTTGTTCCTCAACAAGAGAAGTATGATCCTACTTCTTTCCAAGGGACACAAGCTCAAGATGATTTTCCACCACAAGACCACAAGCAGAAAGGCAAGGATAAGCTTCAAGAGGAGATTGATGCATTTGAAGAAGCTCCCAAGGCCTTGGTCAAGTGGGTTCCCAAGACAACATCAAGTACGACTACAACTCCAAGGATTCCCATCAAGATGATGTGGATCCCGAAGAAGAAGAACTAGAAAGTACTTAAGGGTGACTCCGCCAACACACTTCACTCATATTATTTTGGCAAGGACAAGTGCAAACAACTTCAACATATTGCACTAGTTTAAGGAGTCACAAAACCTCTTGTTGGTAAGAAAATGGACAAGGTAATGTAATGCTTTCATGGACATCATCTTGTGTGTGCTTCATTCTATGTCTATGGATATCCTTGTTTGTTCCTTGTGGGACTAACCCATGTAGGTATTGAAAGTGCAACTCGCTCCTATGGATTGCTCCGAATGATCTACATCAACATTGAGCATCCACATCTTCAACACCTACATGAAGTCATTATTGACAAAACCCAAGGTTAGTTCATCCCTCTTAGGGGGGATATCACATCTAGGGGGAGCTTTACTCTAAGAATTGAGCTAAAGCAACTCTAACAGTGTGAACACAACAATGCTTTATGTAAAAGTGGTAACCCCACTTGTGCTTAAACGATGAGTATGACCTATGATCACATGTTCTCATTTGACTCCTAAGTCAATATACCCATATATAGATGACCTAGTCATCGCAAATTGCTTGATAGATGCTAGAGTGTTTGTGCATGCTTTGCCACATATTTCACTTGCCACTTTATTGTATGAGCATGTTGGTTGCATACTTTACTCATTCGAGGACATCCTCTTGTTGTTTTGATTGTTTGGCTCTTTCTCTTTTTCCAAGTGTATGGACAAGAACTCCTAAGAACCTTCTCTAGCTATCTATATTTTTCTTGTCTCAAACTCTATTCATGCTACATCACAAAGTTTGACCAAGTCAGATTCGATCCACTCTATGTGAGGAGCACTCGGAGTCCCCGATTCATCATAGACTTAAACTTCCAAAACCTCTTTCTGCATTTCGGTTTGATCGAGTCATCCATTTCGGTCGCACCTAGATCACTAAGTTGATCTAGGTTTTCATCTCAGTGCAACCGATTTGAACATTTCGGTCACACCGAGTTGCACTAACCGCTTGCGATTCTGCATCTCGGTGCCACCGAATTGTTCCACTTGGTCACGCCGACAGGGTCGGGATAAATATACCCACGGGTGAGATTTTTGAAATTTCTTCAAAACCCCTTAGCCCGCGCGTATCCTGTTCTGCCTCCTCGCCGGCAGCGACCTCTCGCCGCTGGTTTTTGCTGCCGTCAACGGACTCTGCTCTACCGTTTCCACCATAGCAAACACCCGCCAAACTAGGGTTTGTGTTCGACCCCTTGTGCTATCTATTTACCTCCGATTCTAAGGACGAGGGCAATGGCATGATTCTTGCCACGTATGAAATCAATCTATCCAGAGAAAACTTCCTTAGGCTTAGTTTGATTCAAAAAATTTAGGGTTAGCTCTCCGCTGAACTCATCTCGGACCGACCGAATCGTAGAAATTGGTCTCACCGATTTGGCTTAGGCCATTGCACATGTGCTTTTCGGTCTGACTGAAAATTGCAAATTGGTGTGACTGAGTTCAATTCTATGTGAAACCCTGGCAATCTCGGTGCCACCAAACTATGACTCGGTCTGACCAAGTTCACTAGTTTAGGTTCCAAATGTTGCTTCGGTATCACCAAGTTTATCAATTCGGTAGCTCCGAAATCACTTCAATAGAGAACTAAAACTAAGTTTTTGACTCATTTGTTTTGCAAAAATTTCTGCACTTTGTGATGCTCATCTACTCTCCCTCATCTATACCTATTCACAGGGTTTGCTGTCAGTTTGCCTGCCAAGATGTCTAACCAGAGTGATAGCCAGAATAAGTCTGAAGAGCAAGTGCAAATGAGTGAGGGCACTAGTACCTCAAGCAGCTATGATGAGGGTAGCAGGAGCACACCAAGTAACTTGCCCAAGGCAAACACTAGAGCAAGGAAGAAGAGAACCTCAAACTCTGAGGATGAGGATTATGTTGCTGTTGAGGATGAGGCCACCTCAAAGAAGAAAGTGATGAATAAGGAGTATGGCACTACTACTTCAACAAAGCCTGGTACGAACAAGACGGCACCAGCAAGGAGAATCCCAACATCCAAGCCAAGAAAAGTTGCCACGGGAGAAACCATGAAATTCACATTAGAATCAGATGAAGGCGAAGCATTTGGATATGGCCAGAAGAAGAAGAAGAGGGCAAGAACCACAACTTCAAAAGTTCTTGGAAAGTCAACTATGGTGAGATATTCTGAAGAGGAAGAGGAAGAGGATGTTGCACCAGCACCCAAATTCCAAAAGCTTATGGGAGATGCAATCAAGTCAGGGGCTGCTGCTAAGCCCAAACCTGCTCCCAAAGCTGCTGCTCAAACCACCAAGTCTGCACCCAAGAGAAGCACCAGAAACATCCCAGCTGAAGAGAAGAACAAGGCCCAAGTGCCTGAAGCAGAAGAAGAAGATGCTGAAGCCCAAGTGCTGAGAAAGCTCAAGCCAAAGATCTCAGACCACAATGACACTCATCCGGTGGCAGAGGACATGAGCATCAGGAAGGATGCAGGTCTGAGACATTGGAGGAAGAATGATCCTTATGCTGTGAGAAGGAAAACTGCAGTGGACTACAGGTTCCACACCAAAGAACAACAAGACTTCTATCAGACCATTCTACTTGACAAGAAGCCAATTGTCTGTGACATGAGATGGTTTGATTGGACATACATTAGAGAGAATGAAGATCACTTCCCAGGTGTATATGACAACTTCAAGTCTTGTGGAGTTGACAAGTTTGTTGGACAGAAGCTCACCAAATGGAATGATGAGCTGATCATGCAATTCTACTCCAATGCTCATTTCTATCCAGATGGAAGGATAGTGTGGATGTCTGAAGGTACAAGGTACCAATCAACTGTTGAAGAATGGGAAAAATTGATCAATGCTCCAGAAGATCTTGAGGATGATCTGGATGTGTATGCCAGGAAGAAGAAAGACCACAACTCTATGGCCAGTATGTACAAGGAAATTCCTGATGAAGCCCTGGAAACTCATAAGTTGGGCTCTGTGAAGTATCTGTTGTCCGGTCTGCCTACTATCAACACCATCCTGAGGCATACTCTATTGCCCAAGACTTGAGATCACATGATGATAAGAGGACATTCCATCAATTTGCAGCACATTTTTATGTCCCTCAAAAATTCAAAGTCATGAGTCTGATTGTAGAGACAATCAAGAGGACAGCTGCTGATCAGAAAAGGTCTTGTGGGTATGCTCCACAAATTCAGGTGCTCATCAACTCAAAGATGGGCACATGCACTTACTTGTTGGACAAGGAGCACTTACCTCTCAAGCCACAATTTGAAGACAACACCATTGTGATGGATGAGATTGACCCTTCATCAGTGCAAGCACATGAGAATAGGGCAAAGGCAAGGGCAGAGAAAGCTGCAAAGATGCCAAGTGCTGAAGAGGCATCTCAAGTGTTCTTGAAGAGCAAACAAGCTCAACTTGGATTTTTGATCCAATCTACCTTGAGGATTGAGAAGGGCTTGGACACCCTGACTGAGAATCACGAGAGCTTGGATAGGATCATTGAACAAAAAATTCTATGATCTTGATCTGAAAGTCACTGAGATACAGACAGTAGTTGAGCTGCTCCAGGAGGATGTAGAGGAGAAGAAAGGGAAGCTAACTACAGAAGCTTTTCAGCATGTGCCAAGAGGTATGAGGTTAGCTGCACTATCAGTACCTGATACTCGAGCTACTACATCAGCACCAGTAGCTACAGCTTCAGTGCCACCTCTAGCAGCCATTCCATTAGCTCCAACTACATCGACATAAGCCTTCATCCTTGGAGTCATCACTACCCGACCTCATGGAGACCAAGCCCGAGATACGCATAGCACTACGCATATTTGAACTTTTTGGTAACTTGTTGCCAAAGGGGGAGAAATATGTATAGATATAGTCTTCGAGAGAGAGTGTTTCTTTTTGTCTCTCTTGCACTTTATTTGGTTGAACTTTATTGTATGCTTGCTTGATACATTATGTCCTTATATGAGATACTTGAATGATCATGTGTTTGATCATATGCTGCTTCAATGTGTGTTTGGATGATATTATCTATTATATCCCTATATAATTATTCACTTTGCTTGGTGATGAGTTCATGCTTTTAATTGTTATCATTTTGAGTGCTCTACCAAGATGTATGTGACATGGAAGAGTAACCCATGATACTAATCGATCGTGCATTTGCATTCAAAGGCAAATCTTAAATAATGCACAAATTTAGGGGGAGCTCTTGCTTATCACATACTTCTCAAAGTGAAGATGTATTTCAATCTTCTTATCATTTGTCGAAGCTTCGATCTATATGTTGTCATTAATTACATAAAAAGGGGGAGATTGAAAGTGCAACTATCCCTTGGTGGTTTTGGTAATGATTAACAACATAATGCTATTTCAAGATGAATATTTCAGGAAAGTTCAATGATTGGCATGGCATGGATTAGGACTGTGGACCCCTCAAAATGCTAACGACAAAGGATTGGTTCAAGCTCCAAAAGCTTAAGACTCTACATTTTACTTTTAGTGATCCCAGATCACATTAAGTCCCTAGGAAAAGCCAATACTATTAAAAGGGGATGAGGTGTTGCTTGATGGCTTACTTGCTGAAAATGCTTAGTGATATGCTCCAAAAACCCTCAACCACTTTCTCATATCCACATATGTCCCGAACCAAAAGTCAAACTCGGCCCCATCGATTCTTCCTATCCGGCATCACCGAGTTCATTTGACATAGCCACTGCCAGAAACCCTAGTCACTTCGGTCTCACCAATAGGGATCTCGGTCTCACCGAGTTGGGATTGCAAACTCTCTGTTTCCCTTTGTAATGCTTCGGTCTAACAAAGATGAGCGATCGGTCCCACCGAGTTCCCAGTGCAAACTCCCTACTTCCCTTTCGTAACGTTTCGGTCCCACCGACATGAGCGAATCGGTCCCACCCAGTTTGCCTGACTAACTCTCTGGTTAGCTTATTACCAAAGTCGGTCCCACTGAGTTTGTGTAATTGGTCTCACCGAGATTACATTATGCCCTAACCCTAAAGAAATTGGTCCCACCAAGTTGATGTGTCGGTCCCACCGAAATGCCTAAAAGTCACATAATGAACTAAATCGGTCTGACCGAGTTTTCTGATTTCTCCCCACCGAGTTTGGTAAATTGTGTGTAACGGTTAGATTTTGTGTGGAGGCTATATGTACCCCTCTACCCTCTCCTCATTCGTGAGGAAAGCCATCAGAACATGCCTACACTTCCAGCATTCATTTTCTGAGAGAAACCACCTACTCATGTGTTGAGGACAAGATATTCCAATCCAACCATATGAATCTTGTTCTCTAGCCTTCCCCAAGTTGCTTTCCACTCAAATCATCTTTCCACCAAATCCAATCCTATGAGAGAGAGTTGAGTGTTGGGGAGACGATCATTTGAAGCACAAGATCAAGTTGTTCATCAACAACACACCACCTATTACATTTTGGAGAGTGGTTTCTCCTAGATTGGTTAGGTGTCAGTTGGGAGCCTCCGTCAAGATTGTGGAGTTGAACCAAGGAGTTTGTAAGGGCAAGGAGATCGCCTACTTTGTGAAGATCTACCCTAGTGAGGCAAGTCCTTCATGGGCGATGGCCATGGTGGGATAGACAAGGTTGATTCTTCGTGGACCCTTCGTGGGTGAAGCCCTCCGTGGACTCGCGCAGCCGTTACCCATCGTGGTTTGAAGTCTCCATCAACGTGGATGTACGATAGCACCACCTATCGGAACCACACCAAAAATTTCCGTGGCAACATTGCGGTTGCTCCCTCCAAACTCCTCCCATTACCTTCATATGCAATGATTTACATTCTGCTTCTATACTCTTAGAATTGCATGTGTAGGTTGATTGCTTGACTTGTGCTAAGTTGGTAAAATCTGACAACAACTAAAATTGGGAAAAGGATAGATTTTGATTTGGTCAAGTAGTTTAATCACCCCCCCTGTAGACATACTTTCGATCCTACCACAACATCCTACCACAAATCTATGGTTAAACCTTTAGGTAGACCGGTCTCCGATCATATACTCTGTGTGGTTAATATTGAAACTGCCATTCCAAAGTCTAAACTTTTTTATTTTGAGTCTTTTTGGGTTTAACACCATGGTTTCATGGAGGTTGTCAGAAACTCCTAGGCTAAACGGAGCACATCCACAAACCCTGCTGCAACTCTATTTCGCAAATTCAAAATCTTATGACGAGACCTTAAACAGTGGAGCAAAGGTATCTCTAAACTTTTATGTAGCAATTGAGAATTCAAACAAAGCCCTATGTGAGATTGATGAGTTGGAAAATAAATCCACCATTACTATACCTGAAAGTAACTTCCAAAAAATACTTAAGAAGCATATTCTCAGACTACTATGATATCAACAGCTTTACTGGAAAAAGACGTGCACCATTCGATGGGTCAAATTTGGTGATGAGCCCTCCAAGTTCTTTCAATCAATGGCCTCGGAAAGGTACAGGAGAAACAACATTGCGTATTTAACCACTGATGATGGTAGCATTGTTGAAGATCACGCAGGGAAGGAATCCATTATGTTTCAAACATTCAAGGAAAGGATGGGCTCCTCAGCAGGTCACAATATGAAATTTGACCTACGAAGAATCATTAAAAAGTGTGAAGGTCATGAAGCACTCACTGTACCCTTCTCCAATGAAGAGATTGACAGAGTTATAAGAGAGATGCCGGCAAATCGAGCGCCTGGTCCAGATGGTTTGATAGGTGTGTTTCTAAAAAGGTGTTGGCCAATAATCAAAGAGGACTTCTACAATCTATATCATCAATTTCGTAAGGGTGACCTCAACCTAGAAAGTATCAATGGTGGTTTTATTACTATGATCCAAAAGATCAGCTCCCCGGAGACGATCAACGATGACAGACCAATCACCCTTCTCAATTGTTGTCTTATGGTCATCACTAAGATCTTGGCCAATTGCTTGCAAAAAATCATCCTGAAGATTGTACACCCTAACCAGTATGGATTTCTAAAAGGGAGGACGATTCAAGATTGTCTCGCTTGGGCATCCGAGTATATTTATCAATGCCAACATTCCAAAAAGGAAATCATGCTCCTGAAACTTGATTTTGCCAAGGCGTTTGACACCATTGAACATGAGGCTATGATTGACATTATGAAAAACATGGGGTTTAACGACATATGGATAAGCTGGATTCGTTGCATATTCTCCTCAGGTAAATCCTCGGTACTACTTAATAGAACTCCTCTCATTTCTTTGCAAATGTGGAGTATGGCAAGGCAACCCCCTATCTCCTCTCATTTTTGTGCTTGCGACCGATCTTCTCCAAGCAGCAATCAATGATTCCTTCCAACGGGATTTGATACAACTCCCTTCCACTCACCGAACCAAAGGGACTACCCGGTGATCCAATACACCGACGACACAATTTTGATCTTACCGGCATGTACTCAATAGGCGCTGATGATCAAAGACATTCTGATAGACTAAGCCTCATCTATTGGGTTAAAAATAAACTTCCACAAATCAAAACTCATACCCATAAACTATGGCACTGAACAACGTGATGAGCTTGCCAATATCTTTGGTTGTGTGGTTGGAAAAATTCCATTTACTTATCTTGGGCTTCCACTTGGCACTACTAAACTCACAGTGCAAGAGCTCATGCCCCTGGTCTGTTCGGTGGGAAGAAGACTCTCGACCACATTAAACATGATCTCTTATGGTGGTAAACTTTCACTTCTCAATTCAGTGATCACTTTGCTCATCATCTTTACCCTTTGCACTTTGAGACTACCAACTAAAATCATTGAACTTTTGGACAAAATAAGAGGGAAATGTTTGTGGATCAAGAAAACTGAACAGGGTGATAAGAAATTTGTTAGCCTGTAGGGACATGGTGTGTCATCCCAAAGCTAGTGGAGGTCTTGGTGTGACCAACCTACGGATACAAGGAGATGCCCTATTATTGAAGTATCTATACAAGTTTTACAATGGTTTAGCCTGGGTGCAACATATTTGGGAGACATACTACATATACCAAATCCTGCATGCTTATGACCCGTGTGGATCATTTTGGTGGAGGGACGTTGAAAAATTAATGCCAACTGAGGGAGTCATGGATTAGGGGGTGTCGGATGGCCGGACTATGACCTTTGGCCGGACTCCCGAACTATGAAGATACAAGATTGAAGACTTCGTCCCGTGTCCGGATGGGACTTTCCTTGGCGTGGAAGGCAAGCTTGGCGATACGATATGAAGATCTCCTCCCATTGTAACCGACTCTGTGTAACCCTAACCCTCTCCGGTGTCTATATAAACCGGAGAGTTTTAGTCCATAGGACGAACAACAATCATACCATAGGCTAGCTTCTAGGGTTTAGCCTCTCTGATCTCGTGGTGGATCAACTCTTGTACTACCCATATCATCAATATTAATCAAGCAGGAGTAGGGTTTTACCTCCATCGAGAGGGTCCGAACCTGGGTAAAAACATCGTGGCCCTTGTCTCCTGTTACCATCCGCCTAGACGCACAGTTCGGGACCCCCTACCCGAGATCCGCCAGTTTTGACACTGACATTGGTGCTTTCATTGACAGTTCCTCTGTGTCGTCACTGTCAGGAAGGATGCCGCACCCCGTCTTTAAAGATAGCGCTGTTGCTAAAGGAGCTTTGGTTGTCGGCCAAACTCTCCGGCTAGGCAGTTTTTTGATGACAGCCTGTTCGGCCGCCGCGCCAACGATGACCTCTCGGGCCATCAAAAGCAATTCCACATCAGCTCGGAACTTGCCGAGCAGTTAGATCCGATGGAGGTCTCTTCCCTAAATGAGCTCTTGGATCGCATCGCCGCCTTGGGAGTCGCTACAGATTACGGCCAGATTGGGTTTAAACCCGATCAGAGAGAGATCGACTCTCCCCAGGTCACCCACCACGTTGAAGTGGTGGAAGAACAATACGGCGAATCTTCGCCCATCCTAAGGACCAGATGTGTCCGAATTCCCGACCCCTCCAGGCCGGATACCCGCGGAGGGGAGGATGTTGCCCAAGCCCTGAACCTAAAGTCAGGCAGCAGGCCTGATTCATTGAATAACGTCCAAGAAAACAAGCTTCCGAATTCGGAAATTTCTTGGCCCCTGAGTCTTATATCGGGCGAGGTTCCGGATTTGAATCCACCCACCAACCCAAATATAAGGGATCTATCCCAAATACGGCAAGAGCCCGGGGAAACAGTACACCACTACTGGGCCAGATTCCTCCTGGTTATGAACAGGATAAAGGACTGCCGTGAGAAAGAAGCAATTTCATTCTTCTGTAACAACTACACGGACATCGGAATCCTCAACACCATAAGTCACCGCGAAATTACACGCTTCGCCGACTTGACATCCATAGTACGAAAGTACTATGCGACAGAAAGCGTTCGGAAAACCGAAACTAAATTCTGGGACAATCTGGCCCTGAATACAATCCCAGTCCGAAACAAGAGGGCGCATTATCGCCAGGCACCTGATCCAAACAACAAAAAACAAAAACCCTCTACAGAGTATGGGACCGTACTGGAGGGATGGCTCAATGGACCCTGTAAAATTCATAGTTCAGGGGAAGTCACACCAACTCATAGCCTTAGAGCATGTTGGATACTTCGGCAAGTGGCCGGAAGTGGCGAGGAGCTTCTAACTCCAGAATCCGCAGAACACCACCCCAGAAACGCCAGTACGGTGTCAACAGTCTTCGAGAGTTTCGCATCAAACAATGCGAGGAAACAAACGCTCTGCAACCTTACCGAAGTCTACCAAGTAGCAACAATAAACCCATGGAGTGACATGGCTATTACCTTTAATGCAAGTGACGAGCCTAAATTTCGGACAGCCCGAGCACCAGCCGCATTGGTCCTCAGTCCGATAGTGGACGGCTTCCGGCTTACAAAGGTACTCATGGACGGTGGCAGCGGACTGAACCTCATCTACGATGAAACCCTGCGAAAAATGGAAATCGACTGGAGCCGCATTGAGCGAAGCAACACAAGCTTTAGAGGAATAATACCAAGCCGGGAAGCGTGCTATTCAGGGAAAATCACACTGGATGTGGTGTTCGGCACGCCGGTTAATTACAGATCCGAGGAGGTCACATTTCAAGTGGCCCCGTTCAGCAGCGGATACCACGCTCTGTTAGGGCGAGAATCATTCACAATTTTTCAAGCTATACCCCATTACGGGTACATGAAGCTCAAAATGCCCGGACCCAACGGAATCATCACTCTTGCTAGTGATCCGGACATAGCACTCTGCGCCGAAAACAAGACAGCCGCACTGGCCCTCGAAGCATTATCCGAAGCCCTAGCGGCCAAGGAACTATTTGTGTAGCGCTCCATAGTGGACAGGGACGATGTGATACTAGATAAGAGATCCAAGTCCACCTCTTTTAAACCAGCGGACGAAATAGTCAAATTCCAAGTCCATCCAACGGACCCTACAAAAACGGCCTCCATCGGGGCACAATTAAACCCCGATGTAGATGCCGCACTACGAGAATTCCTACGGGAAAATTGGGACATCTTTTCCTGGCACCCTTTAGACATGCCAGGAATCCCACGCCGGTTGGCCGAGCATATCTTAAATATCCTAAAAGGATTCAAGCCAGTTAAACAAACTCTTCGGTGCTTCTCCGAACCCAAGAGAAAGGCCATGGGAGAGGAACTAGCCAAACTATTGGATGCCGGATTCATCAGAGATATAAAACATCCGGACTGGCTAGCAAACCTGGTAATGGTACCAAAGAAGGACAAATCCTAGTGCCTATGTGTCGATTTTAAGGACCTTAACAAGGCTTGCCCAAAGGATCCCTTCCCCCTCCCCCGCATCGATCAAATCATCGACGCCACTGCAGGACACGATTCATTGTGTTTTCTCGATGCATACTCTGGCTACCACCAAATCAAGATGGCAGAGTCAGGCCAAGCCGCGACGGCATTTATCACGCCATACAGCCCATTCTGCTTCAACATGATGCCCTTCAGGCTCAAAAACGCCGGCGCAACATATTAGCGCATGATTCAGACATGCCTGACCAACCAGATCGGCAAAACAGTTGAAGCGTACGTAGATGACGTGGTCGTCAAAACTAAACACGTCGAAACTCTAGTATACGACTTGAGGCTCACATTCGACAATCTCCGAGCATATGACATTAAGCTCAACCCGGAAAAATGCGTTTTCGGCGTACCAGCCGGAAAGCTCTTGGGCTTCATCGTATCCGGTAGAGGAATTGAAGCAAACCCAGCCAAGATCCGAGCTCTGTCACAATTGGATATCCCAAAAGACCTCAAACAAATACAAAAATTGACTCAATGCGTGGCGGCCCTAAGCCGCTTTATCTCCAGCTTAGGAGAAAAGGCATTACCCCTTTATCGCCTCCTGCGACGCACCGAACACTTCGAGTGGACGGATGCCGCCACGGCCGGAGTCAACGAAATCAAAGCCATATTGGCAACAAATCCGGTCCTGGCCGCGCCCAACACGGGCGAACCAATGCTATTATACATCGCGGCAACCCATCAAGTTGTAAGCACGGTGCTCGTTGTCGAACGAGAAACGGACGGACACAAGTTCCCTCTCCAAAAACCAGTTTACTACGTGTCCACTGTCCTAACCCCATGCAAGTCACGGTACCCGCATTATCAAAAGATAGCATACGCGGTGTTCATGGCATCCTGGAAGCTGCGACACTATTTCCAAGAGTGTTCAATAACAGTAGCCTCCGAAGTACCTCTCAATGACATTATAAACAACCGCGATGCAACAGGCCGTATTGCCAAATGGGCCATTGAGCTCCTCCCGTTCGACATAACTTACAAGCCACGGCGAGCTATTAAGTCGCAGGTTTTGGCCGACTTCATTGCCGAATGGACTGAAGCCGAGCTCCCTAAAGAGTACGGCGCATATTCCAACTGGATCATGCACTTTGACGGCTCCAAAATGTTGGCTGGCCTAGGGGCTTGCGTCGTTCTGACGTCCCCAACCGGAGATACAGTCCAATACGTACTTCAGATAATGGACACGGACTCCAACAACGCGGCCGAATACGAGGCCCTTCTACAAGGTCTCCGGATGACAGTCTCCATGGGCATTCAGCGCCTAGAGGTCCGCGGGGATTCAAACCTCGCGATATCCCAAATAAATGGAGACTTTGATGCCAAAGATCCGAAAATGGCAGCTTATCGCAACGCCGTCTTAAAGATGTCAGCTCGGTTTGAGGGGCTCGAATTTCACCACATAGCCCGGGAGAACAACGAAGCAGCAGACGTGTTGGCACGCATTGGCGCAAAGCACGATGCCGTCCCTCCCAACATCTTCCTAGAGAGGCTTTTCAAGCCATACGTATCATGGGAGGGAGAGTCCGGAAACAACAGCCCGGACATAACCACACTACCCCTCACCGAATATTCTGACACAGTTGGTGGCTCTGCCAACGAAACAACACCGTCAGCCCACACAATAATGGTAGTCATTGCCCCGTGGACAGAACCATTCCTAGCCTACCTAACTAGGCAGGAACTTCCCGAGGACCAAAACGAGGCCCGCTGCATAGTGCGGCGATCTAAAGCCTATAAAGTCCACGAGGGAGAGCTTTATAAGAAAAGCACAACCGGAGTCCTTCAAAGGTGTATCTCCGAAGAGGAAGGGCGAAATCTTCTGGCTGAAATTCATGCCGGACTCGGCGGGCACCACGCTGCAGCACGGGCCCTTGTAAGCAAGGCCTTCCGTACCGGATTTTATTGGCCGACGGCCAGGGCAGACGCTCAGGACTTAGTGCAGCGATGCGTCGGTTGCCAATTATTCGCTCACCAAAGCCACATGCCACCTACCGCCCTACAAACCATACCCATTACCTAGCCTTTTGCGGTCTGGGGTCTTGACATGGTTGGACCCCTTAAAGGAGGAACCCACAAGCAAAAATATCTACTGGTCATGGTGGACAAATTCACCAAATGGATAGAGGCCAAGCCTGTAAAGACAACCGAATCCGGGCCGGTGATAGACTTCATATCCGGGGTCGTACATCGTTACGGCGTCCCCCACAACATCATAACTGAAAACGGCACAAACTTCACGGCCGACGAAGTTAAACTCTGGTGCAAAAACATGGGCATTAAGCTCGACTACGCTTCAGTCTATCACCCTCAAACCAACGGTCAAGTCGAGCGAGCCAACGGTCTCATCATGAGCGGCATCAAACCCAGACTAGTGCGATCCCTCAAGGAATCTAACATGCACTGGGTAGAGGAGCTTGACTCCGTACTCTAGGGGCTGTGGACCACGCCGAATCGCACTACCGGATTCACACCATTTTTTATGGTATACGGCGCAGAGGCAGTCCTGCCCTGCGACATAATTCATGACTCACCTCGTGTGCGCATGTACGAAGAAAGAGAAGACAAGCTCGATCGGCAGGACAGCTTGGACGCATTGGAGGAGGAGCGCGACATGGCAAAAGCTCATTCCGCATTCTATCAACAGCAGGCTCGAAGATATCAAAGCAGAGAAGTACGAGCCAAAACTTATAATGTTGGCGAACTAGTTCTACGCTTGCCAGACAAGAAAAAGGACAAACTAAAGACCAAATGGGAGGGTCCCTTCATAATTGACCAAGTCCTGACTGGTGGAGCGTACCGTCTGCGAAACGCATCGGACAACCGACTCGAGCCAAACCCATGGAACGCAGCAGCCTACAAAGATTCTACGCCTAGCGCCGGACTCCGTGTTCGTCTCCTTCCCCTATCTCTTTTTTTACTTTTTTCTTTTTAGCTGCCTGGTACTTCTTTCCTTCTCCCTACCTTTTTCTCCCAAGCCCTTAGGGGCATGCTTGCGCGTTGTTCGCACATACTTGATGCGCCACCCGCGCTCATTATACCTGGGGGTTTCTTTATCAGAAGTTTATATAAACGGGCCTCATGCCCAAAACATATGCATCGATATGACTTAAGTTTTGGCCAAGCTGGGTTGCCTGGCTCCTGTGCTTACCCCTACGTTCCCGTTTGTTCGGCTAGGTGGTAAAGGGAGCACCTCTGCAATTGTTACTGCCGGGTCAGCCGGATGTGTACCTCAGACTAGGTGAAGCCGAAAGCTAGCGTTCTTAAGGGAATATTCGGTCGGTGAACTAAAAGATGATTTTTCTTGTTTATTTATCTGCCCCCTGATGCTTTTCTGCTTTTTTCTCGCAGTTCGGACATGCACTTTAGGGCATGCCTCCCAGGGAAAGGAACCCCTAACGGAACTATTCTCCCTGGAAGATGTTTCTTACTAACCATGTAATATAACATAACTAGTTGGGCACTTGTCTACTAAAGCACTTATGACCCCTACGCCTGGTCTCCATGCATGCCCCGGTTCTTACATAACCGAGAAGGTATTCGGACACACTCCGGACTATCAGGTCCAGAGGTTGAAGCGAAAAGGTCCGCAATGACAAACGATCTACAATCCGGCTAGAAGGCATTTTACATGTCATTTTAAATTACATAGTCAATTTGACTTGGTATATTCTTCTTCAATACCATCCAACAGGCTGTCTAATTTACAGTCCTGTTGAGAATACTTGGCAGCCAGCTCTACCTGGCCATACACTAAACTGACAGGGATCTCCTGCCCATCGAGCCCCACAGGGCCGACCTTGGCCATGTGGTTTGGGTCAGCCTTCGTGTACCGAGTCTTCACCATGGCCCAGGCCTCCCTGGCACCTTGACGGCAGGCCGATATCTTCCATAACTAGAAGCGCTGCCGCACTCCCTTCAGCTTCTCCGCAAGCTCTCCAAGGCCTTCGGGCATGGAGAGGGATGGCCACATAGCCTGGACAATGCCTTGCATCGTCTGCCGAACTCGTTCGTGCAGTTGCAACAGCTCGGGAAGAAGGCCCCCCGCTGAACCGGGCATTTCCTCCGCAGGACGACCTGTCAGCATACCTACAGACATAGCTCTATCAATTGACTTTCTCGCCGAACTCTTTTTTGAAGATTCGTTCAAGCACTTACTAAAAATTCCGCGTCGAAGTCGCCGATTATCCTTTACGGAATCAGACAGCTGAGCACGAACATCCTTTAGTTCCTTGCCCAGCTGGGTATTGGCGTCTTGAAGTTTGTTCTTCTCTTGTCTCACCCTCATCAACACATTCTCGCCAGCCTTTAGTTGGCATAGGAGTTGTTGCTTGTCCGGATTCACTCCGGCCCCATCTGCACTGTTATCGTCAGAATTGCACACATGCCGCACTTCACAACGGAATTATTTTTCGAAGCATATATTACCTGGGGGGTCCCCTTGGCACTATCTGAAGCGGCCAGTGCGGCCTCGAGTTGGGCCTTGCACTCTTCCAGCTCCTGGGACAGTTGCGTGTTCTTTTTTGTAAGATCCTGCATAACATATGATCCTTAAATCAGTTATCTTAACTGTTTCAAGTCCCGGGGGCTACTGACATATATAACCATCAGATTTACTCACCCGTATGTCTTTCACATACTGCTCTGTGGCTCTGGCTAGACCATTTTGAGTGGCACGGAGGTACGCATCTCCCGTATTAAAGGCGTCCAACGCCTCTGGGGAAAAACATGCGTCACGAAGAACAGTTCGGCGACGCCTATGGTTCATGGCACTCTCCACCTCTGAATTGGTGGCAGAAAGCCCGTCTGCGTCCTTTGTCGGAGGAATGTCCGACGCGCGCCCCGTGTTCGCCTCCGCTTCCGGACCCGGCCTTGAAGCCTGGCCGGTGGATATAGTCCGGCGGTCTCTCTTCTTCCTGAGGAGAGCATGAGTGTTAGTGTGACTTGAGGGCTTAAACCCAAGGCGTTAAATTTACGCGCCGTACCGTTGTGCCGGAATCTCGATCTGGTCCGCACTTCTTTTTAGCCCGCCTAGCTTCAGCGGCCCTTGTTGGCTGCCCACCGCGGGCTCGACTCTCCACCTCAAGGATTTTCCCTACAAAATGAAACATTATTGGTTTATGGAATTCAAAATAAGGCATGAATGGATCCTCTTAAAAGTACTGGGATTTCTGTCTCGGTTACCTTTGAGGATGGAAGTAGTCCGGGATAGTCGGCCGTAATGGCCACTAAGGTATTGTCCTTACTCAGTTGATGAAACACCCCATCAATTATCTCCACACATAAGTCCGGGTCCTCTTCGGAGTCCGGATCGAGGGACCGCTCCTGGTCCTCGGGTTGTGGAGGAGGGATGTTTATCTCCTTCACAGTCTAGCGCAACTCCTGCGTTAGAATTACTAGGCTGAGTACTCAATTATGGGAATTCAAAAACAGGTAGGCAGGTGAAAATGTTCGCTCACCCAGCTTGGAGGATTGTACATGGAGAATCCGCCCCGCGGGTTGACCCGCAGGAATTCCTCTTCTTCTCCCTTGTACAAAGCGGACAAAATCTTCGTTAAAGTGGCAGCCGAATCCGGCCCCTTGCGGCCGCACCGGGTGGCATCGTCCTCCCCGTTGAAATCCCACATGGGGTGGCCTCTGTACTGAAGCGGCTGCACCCCCCGCGTAATGCATGTGGCCATGACCTCGATCATGGTCAATTCGGAATGAGCCAACAAACTTATACGGCTCATCAGGGAAAGAACGTCCCTGTCCGTTTCCCTCTGAGGGTTCCGTGGGCGCCAGCTCGGGCGTTTCTTCAACGGAGCGTTATTAAACTCAAGGAGGCCGATCCGTACAGGGTCCGGCAGGGGGACGTCATCCATATAAAACCATTCCGAAGCCCAGTCCTCGGACGCCTTCTTTGGGGTACCGGATAGATATCCGGTCCCGACGATGCGCCATAGTTCGGCTCTGCCCACTTGATAAATTGACCCCTCCTGAGAGCGGGGCACAAGCCAGAACAACCTCTTCCACAGTGCGAAATGGGCCTCGATGCCCAAGAACAGCTCGCAGAGGGCCACGAAGCCCGCAACATGTAGTATGGAGGCGGGCGTGAGGTTGTGTAGCTGGAGGCCGTAGAACTCCAGTAGGCCTCGGAGAAATGGATGAATTGGAAATCCGAGTCCTCTTATTAAATAAGGAACTAGGCACACGCGCTCTCCTTGAGAGGGATTGGGGACGCTCTCCGCCTGCTCTCCGCCGCTATAGGTGGCAATCCCGTATCGAACTGGGACCATATATGCTGGGGGGAGGAGCCCCTTGGTTTGAAGCACTACTAGCTTGCTATACGGGATGGAACACCGCTCCCAGTCTCTAGGCCGAGGGCTGGAGAGGCGAGAGGAGGAGCTGCTTCAGCCGGCCATGGTGGAATGGATCTCTGTCAAAAGCGCTCCGATGAATACTCGCGGGGCGAAGGTGGTGTGAATTGGATCTAAATCCCCGCCTCTTTTTTATAAGCGGCTCATTTACGTGGCTGGGGGGGTAAACGAAAAAACTCCCTGGCTTTTCACATTCGTTTGACACGTGGAAGATGGTCATTATTGGGCACAGAAGCTGAGGAGAGCAACACGCACCAGAAGCCGGACACTATCCGACAAGTACATGGAATTTGGAGAAGAACCCGCCTTGCAATACCGAAGACAAACTTGCGCACCGGACTCACCGTCATTGAAGCCTGGTTCGGGGGCTACTGAGGGAGTCCTGGATTGGGGGTGTCCGGATGGCCGGACTATGACCTTTTGCCGGACTCCCGGACTATGAAGATACAAGATTGAAGACTTCGTCCCGTGTCCGGATGGGACTTTCCTTGGCGTGGAAGGCAAGCTTGGCGATATGATATGAAGATCTCCTCCCATTGTAATCGACTCTGTGTAACCCTAGCCCTCTCCGGTGTCTATATAAACTAGAGATTTTTAGTCCGTAGGACGAACAACAATCATACCATAGGCTAGCTTCTAGGGTTTAGCATGTTATATATACTATATATAGTATAACATGTTCGTAAAACACTATGATCTCTTACTCAAATATCCTAATCCACTCTTATAATGAAATATGATCTCTGTTAGTCTTTTACACCCACATAATCCTCTTCTCTTTGTAGCTACCACTAACTTTCTATCATGCATTCACATGTCCGCCTCGAGCTCACCCTCCCTCGGCATTCTCTCCATAGCACACATTCGTTCTTTTCTTTAGATTGTTCTCCCGCGGTGTATGTAGGTCTCCCCAGCTCCTTATTTCCAGCACACACTGATCGACATACTTCTCTGCTAGACGTGCCTACCACAAACACATGCTTTCCCTCTTCTCATCTCATTGTCCATGCCTCCCTATGTCTAATACGGTCCCACACAAATGCACACTCTCGCCCCTCTTTTCATCGATCTCGCACTCGCACACTCCTCCCCCTCTAGGTATAGAAGGCCTCTCGCACCACCTCCTAGCCTCATCTCTCTCTCTATGTGTGTGTGTGTGTGTGTGTGTGTCCATCTCTCCGGGCCTTATTTGCCTCTAACACATGCATGTATACTGATCGATCTCCCTACATATAGCTAGGTCGACGATAACTATTTTTCCCCACACGGTGATCGATGTACCCCACTAGTTATGTCTCTCCCTTTCTCCGATACATGACGATGGATCTACCGATCTAGTCAGGTTTTCTTACCACAAACATGTCACCCCCCATCATCCATGCATGCATCTCGACCCGTCTCTCACATGCACGTGTACACAGAAACATGCATGCCCTCTCTTATTGATATTGCAGTCGTACCCTCTATTTGTCTAGTAGGTCTCTCCCACCATCTTTGAGAAGCAACTCCACCACCAACCCTCCGACACTCTAGCGTTGTCTCGCTCCCAACCTTATTCCTCACCCACACATATGTATGGATTCCTATCGATCTCCCTCAATACATAGCTAGGTCTCTCCCTTCTCCACACATATACCGGTCGATCTACCTCTCTAGTTGGGTCTCTGCCCGACCCACATACACAGATAGTCGAATGTCGTAGTTAGGTATCCATGGAACAGAGAAACTGCACCTCTCCCCTCTCATGTTCCAGTAAGGCCCCCGCCCTATATGTTTGACGTGCGCACACACAATTTCATCGGCTCTCTTTATTGATCGCGCACACATACACTTCTGTCACGCCCAATATGCGATACTATCCTAAAGAGACTCGAAGGTCCCACCAAGGATAGAACCGCATATTGAAACGCTTTTGCAAGGTGGATATCATTACATCAACATTACATAATAGATGGGGATACATACAAGAGGCATAGAATGCCACACGAATACAACATCATCATACATAAGATCAACATCCGACTACGGATGAAACACAAATAGAAACTCAAACGACATCCACCCTGCTAGCCCAGGCTGCCGACCTGGAACTTATCCCCTGATCGGAGGAGAAGCAGAAGAAGAACTCCAAACAAGCAAACATCGCTCTCGCGTCATGATCATCGCATAACCTGTACCTGCAACTGTTGTTGTAGTAATCTGTGAGCCACGAGGACTCAGCGATCCCATTACCATGGGTATCAAGACTAGCAAAGCTTAAAGGGAAAGGAAGGGGTAAAGTGGTGAGGCTGCAGCAGCGACTAAGCGTATATGGTGGCTAACATACGTAAATAAGAGCGAGAAGAGAGCAAATGGAATGGCCGTGAAGCTAGCAATGATCAAGAAGTGATCCTGAACTCCTACTTACGTCAAACATAACCCAAAACCGTGTTCACTTCCCGGACTCCGCCGAAAAGAGACCATGACGGCTACACACGCGGCTGATGTGTTTTAACTCGGATCTGGTGTCAAGTTATCTAAAACCAGACATTAACAAATTCCCATCTGCCTATAACCGCAGGCACGGCTTTCGAAAGATTATACCCTGCAGGGGTGTCCCAACTTAGCCCATGATAAGCTCTCGCGATCAACAAAGGATATACCTTCTCCCAGGAAGACCCGATCAAACTCGGAATCCTGGTTTACAAGAAATTTCGACAATGGTAAAACAAGACCAGCAAAGCCTCCCGCTGTGCCAACAAATCCCGATAGGAGATGCACATATCTCGTTCTTAGGGCACACCGGATGAGCAAGACAACGGGTTGGCATAGACCCTGGTTGCCCAGGGGGCGCCGGACATCGCTCGGTTTGGACCAACACTTAGACAAGCATTGGCCCGGGGGGGGGGGCTAAAATAAAGATGACCCTCGAGAGTGCGACTCCGAAGGGAAAAAGGGCTAGGTGAGGCAAATGGTAAAACCAAGGTTGGGCCTTGCTGGAGGAGTTTTATTCAAAGCGAACTGTCAAGGGGGTCCCATAAATCACCCGACCGCATAAGGAATGCAAAATCCGGGAACATAACACCGGTATGACGGAAACTAGGGTGGAAAGAGTGGAACAAAACACCAGGCATAAGGCCGAGTCTTCCACCCTTTACCAAGTATATAGATGCATTAATTAAATAAGAGATATTGTGATATCCCAACAAAATCCTGTCCACCATGGAGCAATCTTCAACTTCACCTGTAACTAGCAACGCTATAAGAGGGGCTGAGCAAAAGTGGTAACATAGCCAAGCAATGGTTTTCTATGAAGAGTGTCAAAGGTTAGAGGTTCATGGCAATTTGGGATGGCTTGATAAACAGGTGATAGGTAGCGCAGCATAGCGATAGAACGAAACAACTAGCATAGCAATGATAGTTGTGAGATCCAGGGTAGCGGTCATCTTGCCTGAAATCCCACAAGGAAGAAGAACGAGTCCATGAAGAAGATGAACAGATGAGGCCGAACCAAGCGTAGACGAACGAATCCTCACGGTCGCAACGAAACGGGAACTATCGAGAAGAAGCACACAACAAGGTAAACACACCACACATAGACAAGGCATGATGCACAACAAGCATGATGCATGACAAAGCTACATGAAGCTACTCATGGCAAGAGATGATGCAAAGAAGAGCAACACATCAAGGCAAGATTAAATGAGGCCGGGAACAACATATAACAATTCCGATAAGTCCTCATATGCAACTTTCGAAATTGGTCCAGATCTGAATAAACCTTATGTTCAAGTTGTTAAACAGCAAGTTAAGATGCACAAAGATGATCTACACGAGATTCTAGTCAAGTTACATATAAAGTTCATTTAGTTCGGAGCTACGGCCTAGAAGATATGAGCAAAACAAGTTAAACATGGCATTGATGCAAACTACACCCAAACATCAAGCAGACACCTCAAAACAAGGAGGCAACATGATAATATGAAGCTACATGCAAAATCAAGCAAGTTTCATATAGAGCACACTCAAAACGGAGCAACGGTTCAACACACACACACTAAACAAGTTATAGCAACAATCTGTCCAAAACAGCAACTAGGCATATTGCAAGCACCAAAACAACATGCTACTGTTGGGGAACGTAGTAATTTCAAAAAAATTCCAACGTACACGCAAGATCATGGTGATGGCATAGCAACGAGAGGGGAGAGTGTTGTCCACGTACCCTCGTAGACCATAAGCGGAAGCATTATGACAACGCGGTTGATGTAGTCGTACGTCTTCACGATCCGATCGATCCAAGTACCGAACGTACGGCACCTCCGAATTCAGCACACGTTCAGCTCGATGACGATCCCCGGGCTCCGATCCAGCAAAGCTTCGGGGATGAGTTCCATCAGCACGACGGCGTGGTGACGATGATGATGCTCTACCGGCGCAGGGCTTCGCCTAAACTCCGCGACGATATGATCGAGGTGGAATATGGTGGAGGGGGGCACCGCACACGGCTAAGGAACGATCCGTAGATCAACTTGTGTGTCTATGGGGTGCCCCCTGCCCCCGTATATAAAGGAGCCAGGGGGGAGGAGGCGGCCGGCCAAGGAGGGCGCGCCAAGGGGGGAGTCCTACTCCCACCGGGAGTAGGACTCCCTTCTTTCCTAGTTGGAATAGGAGAAGGGGGGAAAAGGAGGAAGAGGGGAAGGAAAGGGGGGGCGCCGCCCCCCTTCCCTTGCCCTATTCGGACTAGGAAGGGGAGGGGAGCGCGGCCCCCTCCTGCCTCCTTCCCTCTTCTCCCTCGAGGCCCATGTAGGCCCAATAACCCCTCGGGGGGTTCCGGTAACCTCCCGGTACTCCGGTAAAATGCCGATTTCACCCGGAACGATTCCGATGTCCAAATATAGGCTTCCAATATATCAATCTTTACGTCTCGACCATTTCGAGACTCCTCGTTACGTCCGTGATCACATCCGGGACTCCGAACAAACTTCGGTACATCAAAACTTATAAACTCATAATAAAACTGTCATCGTAACGTTAAGCGTGCGGACCCTACGGGTTCGAGAACTATGTAGACATGACCTAGAACTATTCTCGGTCAATAACCAATAGCGGAACCTGGATGCCCATATTGGTTCCTACATATTCTACGAAGATCTTTATCGGTCAAACCGCATAACAACATACGTTGTTCCCTTTGTCATCGGTATGTTACTTGCCCGAGATTTGATCGTCGGTATCCAATACCTAGTTCAATCTCGTTACCGGCAAGTCTCTTTACTCGTTCCGTAATGCATCATCCCGTAACCAACTCATTTGGTCACATTGCTTGCAAGGCTTATAATGATGTGCATTACCGAGAGGGCCCAGAGATACCTCTCCGACAATCGGAGTGACAAAACCTAATCTCGAAATACGCCAACTCAACATGTACCTTCGGAGACACCTGTAGTACTCCTTTATAATCACCCAGTTACGTTGTGACGTTTGGTAGTACCCAAAGTGTTCCTCCGGTAAACGGGAGTTGCATAATTCTCATAGTTACAGGAACATGTATAAGTCATGAAGAAAGCAATAGCAATATACTAAACGATCAAGTGCTAGGCTAACGGAATGGGTCATGTCAATCACATCATTCTCCTAATGATGTGATCCCATTAATCAAATGACAACACATGTCTATGGTTAGGAAACATAACCATCTTTGATTAATGAGCTAGTCAAGTAGAGGCATACTAGTGACTATATGTTTGTCTATGTATTCACACATGTATCATGTTTCCGGTTAATACAATTCTAGCATGAATAATAAACATTTATCATGATATGAGGAAATAAATAATAACTTTATTATTGCCTCTAGGGCATATTTCCTTCAGTCTCCCACTTGCACTAGAGTCAATAATCTAGATTACATAGTAATGATTCTAACACCCATGGAGTCTTGGTGCTGATCATGTTTTGCTCGTGAGAGTGGCTTAGTCAACGGGTCTGCAACATTCAGATCCGTATGTATCTTGCAAATCTCTATGTCTCCCACTTGGACTTGGTCCCGAATGGAATTGAAGCGTCTCTTGATGTGCTTGGTCCTCTTGTGAAATCTGGATTCCTTTGCCAAGGCAATTGCACCAGTATTGTCACAGAAGATTTTCATTGGTCCCGATGCACTAGGTATGACACCTAGATCGGAAATGAACTCCTTCATCCAGACTCCTTCATTTGCTGCTTCCGAAGCAGCTATGTACTCCGCTTCACATGTAGATCCCGCCACGACGCTTTGTTTAGAACTGCACCAACTTACAGCTCCACCGTTTAATAAAAACACGTATCCGGTTTGCGATTTAGAATCGTCCGGATCAGTGTCAAAGCTTGCATCGACGTAACCATTTACGACTAGCTCTTTGTCACCTCCATATACGAGAAACATATCCTTAGTCCTTTTCAGGTATTTCAGGATGTTCTTGACCGCTGTCCAGTGATCCACTCCTGGATTACTTTGGTACCTTCCTGCCAAGCTTATTGCTAAGCATACGTCAGGTCTGGTACACAGCATTGCATACATGATAGAGCCTATGGCTGAAGCATAGGGAACATCTTTCATTTTCTCTCTATCTTCTGCTGTGGTCGGGCATTGAGTTTGACTCAACTTCACACCTTGTAGTACGGGCAAGAACCCTTTCTTTGCCTGATCCATTTTGAACTTTTTCAAAATTTTATCAAGGTATGTGCTTTGTGAAAGTCCTATTAAGCGTCTTGATCTATCTCTATAGATCTTGATGCCCAATATGTAAGCAGCTTCACCGAGGTCTTTCATTGAAAAACTTTTATTCAAGTATCCCTTTATGCTATCCAGAAATTCTATATCATTTCCAATTAATAATATGTCATCTACATATAATATCAGAAATGCTACAGAGCTCCCACTCACTTTCTTGTAAATACAGGCTTCTCCAAAAGTCTGTATAAAACCATATGCTTTGATCACACTATCAAAGCGTTTATTCCAACTCCGAGATGCTTGCACCAGTCCATAAATGGAACGCTGGAGCTTGCACACTTTGTTAGCACCTTTTGGATCAACAAAACCTTCTGGCTGCATCATATACAACTCTTCTTCCAGAAATCCATTCAAGAATGCAGTTTTGACATCCATTTGCCAAATTTCATAATCATGAAATGCAGCAATAGCTAACATGATTCGGACAGACTTAAGCATCGCTACGGGTGAGAAAGTCTCATCGTAGTCAACTCCTTGAACTTGTCGAAAACCTTTCGCAACAAGTCGAGCTTTATAGACAGTTACATTACCATCAGCGTCAGTCTTCTTCTTAAAGATCCATTTATTCTCAATTGCTTGCCGATCATCGGGCAAGTCAACCAAAGTCCATACTTTGTTTTCATACATGGATCCCATCTCAGATTTCATGGCCTCTAGCCATTTTGCGGAATCTGGGCTCATCATCGCTTCCTCATAGTTCGTAGGTTCATCATGGTCAAGCAACATGACTTCCAGAATTGGATTACCGTACCACTCTGGTGCGGATCTTACTCTGGTAGACCTACGAGGTTCAGTAGAAACTTGATCTGAAGTTTCATGATCAATATCATTAGCTTCCTCACTAATTGGTGTAGTTGTCACAGGAACCGGTTCTTGTGATGAACTACTTTCCAATAAGGGAGTAGATACAGTTATCTCATCAAGTTCTACTTTCCTCCCACTCACTTCTTTCGAGAGAAACTCCTTCTCTAGAAAGGATCCGATTTTAGCAACGAAAATCTTGCCCTCAGATCTGTGATAGAAGGTGTACCCAATAGTCTCTTTTGGGTATCCTATGAAGACACATTTCTCCGATTTGGGTTCGAGCTTATCTGGTTGAAGTTTCTTCACATAAGCATCGCAGCCCCAAACTTTAAGAAACGACAACTTTGGTTTCTTGCCAAACCACAGTTCATAAGGCGTCGTCTCAACGGATTTTGATGGTGCCCTATTTAACGTGAATGCGGCCGTCTCTAAAGCATAACCCCAAAACGATAGCGGTAAATCAGTAAGAGACATCATAGATCGCACCATATCTAGTAAAGTACGATTACGACGTTCGGACACACCATTTCGTTGTGGTGTTCCGGGTGGCGTGAGTTGCGAAACTATTCCGCATTGTTTCAAGTGTAGACCAAACTCGTAACTCAAATATTCTCCTCCACGATCAGATCGTAGAAATTTTATTTTCTTGTTACGATGATTTTCCACTTCACTCTGAAATTCTTTGAACTTTTCAAATGTTTCAGACTTGTGTTTCATCAAGTAGATATACCCATATCTGCTCAAATCATCTGTGAAGGTGAGAAAATAACGATACCCGCCGCGAGCCTCAACATTCATTGGACCACAAACATCAGTATGTATGATTTCCAACAAATCAGTTGCTCGCTCCATAGTTCCGGAGAACGGCGTTTTAGTCATCTTGCCCATGAGGCACGGTTCGCAAGTACCAAGTGATTCATAATCAAGTGATTCCAAAAGCCCATCAGTATGGAGTTTCTTCATGCGCTTTACACCGATATGACCTAAACGGCAGTGCCACAAATAATTTGCACTATCATTATCAACTTTGCATCTTTTGGTTTCAACACTGTGAATATGTGTATCACTACTAACGAGATTCAATAAAAATAGACCACTTTTCAAGGGTGCATGACCATAAAAGATATTATTCATATAAATAGAACAACCATTATTCTCTGATTTAAATGAATAACCGTCTTGCATCAAACAAGATCCAGATATAATGTTCATGCTCAACGCTGGCACCAAATAACAATTATTTAGGTCTAAAACTAATCCCAATGGTAGATGTAGAGGTAGCGTGCCGACCGCGATCACATCGACTTTGGAACCATTTCCCACGTGCATCGTCACCTCGTCCTTAGCCAATCTTCGCTTCATTCGTAGTACCTGTTTCGAGTTGCAAATATTAGCAACAGAACCAGTACCAAATACCCAGGTGCTACTGCGAGCATTAGTAAGGTACACATCAATAACATGTATATCACATATACCTTTGTTCACTTTGCCATCCTTCTTATCCGCCAAATACTTGGGGCAGTTCCGCTTCCAGTGTCCAGTCTGCTTGCAGTAGAAGCACTCAGTTTCAGGCTTAGGTCCAGACTTGGGTTTCTTCTCTTGAGCAGCAACTTGCTTGCTGTTCTTTTTGAAGTTCCCCTTCTTCTTCCCTTTGCCCTTTTTCTTGAAACTGGTGGTCTTGTTAACCATCAACACTTGATGCTCCTTCTTGATTTCTACCTCCGCGGCTTTTAGCATCGCGAAGAGCTCGGGAATAGTCTTGTTCATCCTTGCATATTATAGTTCATCACGAAGCTCTTGTAGCTTGGTGGCAGTGATTGAAGAATTCTGTCAATGACACTATCATCAGGAAGATTAACTCCCAGTTGAATCAAGTGATTATTATACCCAGACATTTTGAGTATATGTTCACTGACAGAACTATTCTCCTCCATCTTGCAGCTATAGAACTTATTGGAGACTTCATATCTCTCAATCCGGGCATTTGCTTGAAATATTAACTTCAACTCCTGGAACATCTCATATGCTCCATGACGTTCAAAACGTCGTTGAAGACCCGGTTCTAAGCCGTAAAGCATGGCACACTGAACTATCGAGTAGTCATCAGCTTTGCTCTGCCAGACGTTCTTAACGTCGTCAGTTGCATCAGCAGCAGGCCTGGCACCCAGCGGTGCTTCCAGGACGTAACTTTTCTGTGCAGCAATGAGGATAATCCTCAGGTTACGGACCCAGTCCGTGTAATTGCTACCATCATCTTTCAACTTTGCTTTCTCAAGGAACGCATTAAAATTCAACGGAACAACAGCACGAGCCATCTATCTACAAACAAACATAGACAAGCAAAATACTATCAGGTACTAAGTTCATGATAAATTTAAGTTCAATTAATCATATTACTTAAGAACTCCCACTTAGACAGACATCTCTCTAGTCATCTAAGTGACCACGTGATCCAAATCAACTAAACCATGTCCGATCATCACGTGAGATGGAGTAGTTTCAATGGTGAACATCACTATGTTGATCATATCTACTATATGATTCACGTTCGACCTTTCGGTCTCGGTGTTCCGAGGCCATATCTGTATATGCTAGGCTCGTCAAGTATGACCTGAGTATTCCGCGTGTGCAACTGTTTTGCACCCGTTGTATTTGAATGTAGAGCCTATCACACCCGATCATCACGTGGTGTCTCAGCACGAAGAACTTTTGCAATGGTGCATACTCAGGGAGAACACTTCTTGATTATTAGTGAGAGATTATCTTAAAATGCTACCGTCAATCAAAGCAAGCTAAGATGCATAAAGGATAAACATCAGATGCAATCAATATAAGTGATATGATATGGCCATCATCATCTTGTGCTTGTGATCTCCATCTTCTAAGCACCATCATGATCACCATCGTCACCGGCGCGACACCTTGATCTCCATCGTAGCATCGTTGTCGTTACGCCATCTATTGCTTCTACGACTATCGCTACCGCTTAGAGATAAAGTAAAGCAATTACAGGGCGTTTGCATTTCATACAATAAAGCGACAACCATATGGCTCCTGCCAGTTGCCGTAACTTCGGTTACAAAACATGATCATCTCATTCAATAAAATATAGCATCACGTCTTGACCATATGACATCACAACATGCCCTGCAAAAACAAGTTAGACGTCCTCTACTTTGTTGTTGCAAATTTTACGTGGCTGCTATGGGCTTTAGCAAGAACCGTTCTTACCTACGCATAAAAACCACAATGATAGTTCGTCAAGTTGGTGCTGTTTTAACCTTCGCAAGGACCGAGCGTAGCCACACTCGATTCAGCTAAAGTGAGAGAGACAGACACCCGCTAGCCACCTTTAAGCACGAGTACTCCTAACGGTGAAACCAGTCTCGCGTAAGCGTAAGCGTAATGCCGGTCCGGGCCGCTTCATCTCACAATACCGCCGAACCAAAGTATGACATGCTGGTAAGCAGTATGACTTGTATCGCCCACAACTCACTTGTGTTCTACTCGTGCATATAACATCAACGCATAAAACCTGGCTCGGATGCCACTGTTGGGGAACGTAGTAATTTCAAAAAAATTCCTACGTACACGCAAGATCATGGTGATGGCATAGCAACGAGAGGGAAGAGTGTTGTCCACGTACCCTCGTAGACCATAAGCGGAAGCGTTATGACAACACGGTTGATGTAGTCGTACGTCTTCACGATCCGACCGATCCAAGTATCGAACGTACGGCACCTCCGAGTTCAGCACACGTTCAGCTCGATGACGATCCCCGGGCTCCGATCCAACAAAGCTTCAGGGATGAGTTCCGTCAGCACGACGGCGTGGTGACGATGATGATGCTCTACCGGCGCAGGGCTTCGCCTAAACTCCGCGATGATATGACCGAGGTGGAATATGGTGGAGGGGGGCACCGCACATGGCTAAGGAACGATCCGTAGATCAACTTGTGTGTCTATGGGGTGCCCCCTGCCCCCGTATATAAAGGAGCCAGGGGGGAGGAGGCGGCCGGCCAAGGAGGGCGCGCCTAGGGGGGAGTCCTACTCCCACCGGGAGTAGGACTCCCTTCTTTCCTAGTTGGAATAGGAGAAGGGGGGAAAGAGGAGGAAGAGGGGAAGGAAAGGGGGGGCGCCGCCCCCCTTCCCTTGTCCTATTCAGACTAGGAAGGGGAGGGGCACGCGGCCCCCTCCTGCCTCCTTCCCTCTTCTCCCTCGAGGCCCATGTAGGCCCAATAACCCCTCGGGGGGTTCCGGTAACCTCCCGGTACTCCGGTAAAATGCCGATTTCACCCGGAACGATTCCGATGTCCAAATATAGGCTTCCAATATATCAATCTTTATGTCTCGACCATTTCGAGACTCCTCGTTACGTCCGTGATCACATCCGGGACTCTGAACAAACTTCGGTACATCAAAACTTATAAACTCATAATAAAACTGTCATTGTAACGTTAAGCGTGCGGACCCTACGGGTTCGAGAACTATGTAGACATGACCTAGAACTATTCTCGGTCAATAACCAATAGTGGAACCTGGATGCCCATATTGGTTCCTACATATTCTACGAAGATCTTTATCGGTCAAACCGCATAACAACATACGTTGTTCCCTTTGTCATTGGTATGTTACTTGCCCGAGATTTGATCGTCGGTATCCAATACCTAGTTCAATCTCATTACCGGCAAGTCTCTTTACTCGTTCCGTAATGCATCATCCCGTAACCAACTCATTTGGTCACATTGCTTGCAAGGCTTATAATGATGTGCATTACCGAGAGGGCCCAGAGATACCTCTCCGACAATCGGAGTGACAAAACCTAATCTCGAAATACGCCAACTCAACATGTACCTTCGGAGACACCTGTAGTACTCCTTTATAATCACCCAGTTACGTTGTGACGTTTGGTAGTACCCAAAGTGTTCCTCCGGTAAACGGGAGTTGCATAATTCTCATAGTTACAGGAACATGTATAAGTCATGAAGAAAGCAATAGCAATATACTAAACGATCAAGTGCTAGGCTAACAGAATGGGTCATCTCAATCACATCATTCTCCTAATGTTGTGATCCCATTAATCAAATGACAACACATGTCTATGGTTAGGAAACATAACCATCTTTGATTAATGAGCTAGTCAAGTAGAGGCATACTAGTGACTATATGTTTGTCTATGTATTCACACATGTATCATGTTTCCGGTTAATACAATTCTAGCATGAATAATAAACATTTATCATGATATGAGGAAATAAATAATAACTTTATTATTGCCTCTAGGGCAAATTTCTTCAGCTACAGGACCTCAACAAGAGAACAAAAGGCATGGGCATGATGTACAGGTAAAGCATAACAAAACATGAACACTGAGCTATCTACAGAAATCACTAGAACATGCTCAAACACACATGGCAAGATTGCAAACGATAATAGTTTCAGACTTTGCAGAAAATAACATCAGGTTGCAATGTTTAGAGCTTTCAAACAACATGTTACAGGAACTTATCATGGCAAACAAAGGCATGGCATGATCCTATTCAATGCATAGATCAAAAGTCCCTTACTGACCATAAGCCAAAAAGGATCAAAAAATATGATGGCACCCATGTAAACATGGCAAGTTTCGTTAACAGATTCAGCAAACAGGACATGGCAGGAACAACAATAAGTAGGCATATAGATGAGCTTGTGCAACTCACTACAGAGCAAAACATGGCATGACAGGGCAACCAACAGTAAGAAGGCATGTTTATGAAGCTAAGCATGGCAAGAGAAAGTTCATAGGGTGCATGGAACACTAGCAACAATCATGGCAACAACTGAACTTAATGTTAACAGGCTGACAGCAACATTATTTAGCAAGTTTGGAGCAAGATATGAGAAAGCTACAGCAAGCTATAATTACAACCAGGGGCATGAATGGATATAGGAAAACCATGTGTTCAAAACACCCTTACTGAAGTATCTCAAAATAAGCATGGATCTCTCTGTAGCATCATGTTTACATGGCATCAAAATAACAGCAGAACAGTGACTGAAATCAGCAACATCACGAAGCCTAGTTTACATGCTTGTGCTAGTCACCCCATTGATCACAAAAATACATGGTAAGCATCTCTATAAATAAGACATGGCAGTTCAAAACACATGTAGACATAAACCTCATAGGATGCACACATCAATCATGGCAAAATGACAAATGAGCATGTTCTGTTAAGAAACAGGAACTATCATTATGAAGCACTCTTGCAACAAAGATTCAGGCATCAAGATGGACTCAAATGAACATGATGCAATGGAATGAAATGAAGTACTCGTTGAGACGAACAATTTGACATATTACACGCACAAAATGGAGCAGTATGCATAGAGATATGACATGGCAAAGGATGCATCAGAATGTCAGGGACTTGGTCGATTCTCAAAAAAAAACAGACGGGCGCACGGTAACTAAAACACGCACTGGGCAAGTGTAACGTCCCGGATTTGATGCGCCAGGTGTCCGCCAGTTATTCTCCGTCGTTGCCATGTCATTTGCTTACGTGTTGCATTTTATCATGTCATCATGTGCATTGCATTGCATACGTGTTCGTCTCATGCATCCGAGCCTTTTCCCCGTTGTCCGTTTTGCAATCCAGCGCTCCTATGCTCTCCGGCGTTCCCCTTTTTCCTATCGTTGTGTGCGAGTGTTAAACTTTCTCGGAATGGACTGAGTCTTGCCAAGCGGCCTTGGTATACCACCGGTAGACCGCCTGTCAAGTTTCGTGCCATGTGGAGTTCGTTTGATACTCCAACGGTTAACCGGGTAACCGCTAAAGCCCCTCTCTCTTTGCAGCCCAACACCCCTTCCAAAGTGGCCCAAAACCCATCTAACTCCCCTCCATGCTCTCGGTCGTTCGATCACGATCGTGTGGGCGAAAACCGTGCCTCATTTGGACTCTCCTAGCTCCCTCTACCTATAAAACTAGACCTCCCCCGAATTTTCGCGCAGATCAAACTCTAGCCTCTTCCCCTGCGCGCCGCCGGACATGTCCGTCCGCGCGGGACGCGTCCGCCGCCCCGCAGCCACCTCACCCCAGCCAATCCGGCCTTTCCACCTCAGCGCCGCCGCCTCCCTCCACCTATCAACCGCCGCCGCGTGGCGCCCCCGCGCCTCCCACCGCGCCGCAGCCAGCCTCCGCCC